>NW_027414248.1:0-90844 GCF_964106895.1 Numenius arquata | reverse complement strand
CGAGGAGCCAGTGAGGGGAGGTATCCTGCAGGACATCGTACTTAGAATCAAGGCCAGGGATGTAACAGTCAGGGGGGAGAAAGCAGAGTTGAAGTTTCTGAGAGAAGGCAAAGAGCAGGACTTGAGGAGAGCAGGCTTTTGCCTGCTGAGGGACCTGTTTGACACAATCTCATGGGATATGGTCCTGCAGAGAAGAGAGGAGAGCTATTAGATGGTCAAGGATCTCCTCTTCAAGCTCCAGCATAGTACACCTGGACATGCACAACGTCAAGCACTACTGCAGGAAGCTGGTATGGATGAGGAAGGAGCTCCTGGCAACAATCAAGAGGAAGCACAGAGAAAGTGTAAGCTCTCTACTTTCCAGCCTCAGTGGTTCTGTGGCTCTGGGCTGGAGACCTCTATTTGTGTGTGTGTGTTTGTCTGTGGAGGGGTGAAGGAAACCCAGGGCCAGCTCCTGGCTAGATGGAGAGTGTAAGATCAGCTCCGGGAGGGATCGCTACTCTCTGTGTGTCTATATAGGCCTATGTTTTGCACTAACACAGCCCAGCACACAAACGGCCCGACCCTCATTTCTCCTTTCTCCACTGACGGTGGTTTTGTTTGCCCTAGAGACGTCCTGAGGTCACTTCCAGGATGAGTTATTGTGTGTTATTTTTTCCACCACAGGCCTCCCCTTGGTATGGCAGGGAGAGAACTCAGGTTCCCCATGATCATGAAATTAAGCAGACACAAGTTTGGAGCGATCAGCTGTGTCCTTTTTGTCCCACTGAAGTCATCGACACAGGGCTGCAGGGCAGGTAACCCCAAAGAGGCCTCATCACATCTGCGCTTAACCTTTGGTTTTCTTTTTCCTTCTTTTCCCTTCCAAGTTTTTCTCTTTCATCATCCTCACACATTCCTCAACAAAGAGCCTCTTTCCCCACTGCCCCGGCTTTGCTCTCTGTTTCCAGGAGGGTTGCTGTGCCGATTCCTACATTGGTCAGTACAAAACTAGTAGCTTCTTTTATTAGCTGTAGCGTCCTGCAATTTTTTATGCTGTTATCTTGAGGTGATGGCTCACCACCGTCACGGTGGTCCATCTGCACACAAACATTAACAGCTGGCGAAATGGAGCTTAAGTCCAGGGGACCTTGAGAAACCCTGGGATTTGGACAAAAAGTACTTCTAACATCTCACAAAGGGAAGTGGCCAGTCCTGCATCAAGGCAAAGAATAACCCCATCTATCAGGGCTGCCTGAAAAGTGACCCTGAGGAGAAAGACACCACAAGGGACACCGTACGATCCAGTGGTGCATGCTCACCGTGAACAAGGTCAACTGCATATGGGACTGCATTAGGAGGATTGCGGCCACCCCAGGAATCTTGAGTTGCGTCCCCCTTTCAGTGAGTTGTGCTGGGGCCACACTTGACTTGTGTGTCCCTCTCTGGGAATTCCTGCTGTGGACAGGTGGGAGGACCTGGTGAGTATACAGAGGAGGTCTGCACATGTCATCTGCCTAAGGTCCCAAGCCCCATCTTTGCCGACTTCTTCCCTCCATAATCCCAGGAACATGCTGACCCAGAAGACCACCATGCTGTCCAGACCACTCCAGAGTCCCCTCCTAGAAGGTGGGTCTCCTTAATGTCACCTGGGTACTTCCCTCAGATCCACTCACCATCTTACCTGTCACCAGACACCAACTGGAGACTCTGAAACCCAATCCTACGTCTCTGAAAGGTCACAAAAAGACATAGAGCATTTTAGTCCTGAGTACATGGAGGCAGAGGAACATGAAGAATTCGGCTCCTTTGTAATCTTGCAGAGTGCAGATCTTTGGAGAAAGATCCCGGCATGAAAGTACGGCACCAGGGAGATCCCATTTTTTTACAGACATGCTACAAAAGAGGCCAGCTCTGAGCCACTTTTAAACACAGTTTGAGAGGGGAACAAGGTGACACAAAATAGGTACATGTCTCAGGTGTAGCGACACAAATGAAAACATTTGTGTAGGAACATAATAACCATGAAAAACAATAACAGCAATAATGATAAAAAAATGATTAAAAATACAAAACAAACTAACAAAAAGGAAGGAATCATACTGCAGGAGTCATTAATGACTGTGGGAGTCATTTATGGAGAGAGGTGGCAAATTTCTCCCTCTTGAAAAAAGACCATGATATCAGAGTCCTAATGGTCTCTTTGAGCTCCCAGTTCCTCAAGCTGTAGATGAAGGGGTTCACTGCTGGAGGAAGCACTGAGTACAGCAGAGCCACCGTTAGGTCTGGAAATGGGCAGGAGATGGAGGGGGGCTTCAGGTGGGCAAATACTCCAGTGCTGACAAAAAAAGAGACCACAGCCAGGTGAGGGAGGCACGTGGAAAAGGCTTTGTGCCGTCCCTGCTCAGAGGGCATCCTCAGCACTGCCTTGAAGATCTGCACATAGGACACCACAATGAAAACCAACCAAACAAATCCTAAACAGACACTGACCACAAGAAGCCCAACTTCCCTGAGGTAGGAGTCTGAGCAGGAGAGCTTGAGGATCTGGGGGATTTCACAGAAGAACTGATCCAAGACATTGCCCTGGCAGAGGGGTAGGGAAAATGTATTGGCCGTGTGCAGCACAGTGTAGAGGAAAACACTGCCCCAGGCAGCTGCTGCCATGTGGACACAAGGTCTGCTGCCCAGAAGGGTCCCGTAGTGCAGGGGTTTGCAGATGGCCACGTAGCGGTCGTAAGACATGACGGTGAGAAGACAGAGTTCTGCTGACATTAAGAAGACCAACACAAAGAAATGTGCTGCACACCCTTGGAAGGAGATGGCCCTGGTGTCCCAGAGGGAATTGGCTTAGAGAGCTGGACTTGTTCAGCTTGGAGGAGAGGAGGTCCTTGGGGGAACATGGAGCAGCGTTGCACAGTTACCAGGAAGACTGAGCCAGACTCACATCCATGGTAGAAGAGACAAGGACAAGAGGCAATGGGTGAAAAAAAGAGACGGTCAAGCCAGATAAGGAGCAACTTTTCAAGCATGAGGATAGTCAAGCACTGGAAGGTGTTTCCCAGAGAGCGTGCAACAGCTCTGTGCTGGAAAAGGATCAAGACGTCTTTGAACAAAGCCCTGACTATTTTCGGTATCTGACCCTATTTTGAGTGGGAGGTTGGTCAAGACACCTCCCCAGTTGCCTTTGGGCCTGAATGGGGCTATCCTCCTTTCCCTTTCATGTTTCCAAATTAGGGAGAGCTCTCAGGTTCTCCCTGACCCCAGAAGTGATTCACATCAGGTGCTGGGCTGCTGCACAGGTGCCCCCAAACAGGCCTGACCACATCCTTGGCTTCCCTTTCCATTTGCCCAAAGCCAAGTTCTTCTCTTGTACTATCCTTCTACCTGCCAAAAATAACAGCCTACCCTGTTAACCCTTTCAGTGCAGGTACTCAGTAAATGTCAGCATCCATGTACAGAGTCTCCAAATGAACTGGGCATTGAAGCCATCCCATCATTGCAGAAACAGAGATGACTCATTTGACTGGATCTTTGAACCCGGGAACTGGTACCCCATGTCTCCTGAGATTCCCGAGAACACCTAAGCTTTGTCACTGGGCTCACAATCTCTCCAGCTTTCTGCCAGCCACAGTCTTTTAACCCAGGATGCTTCTCCCCATCCCTTCAGCACACTGCCTGGTCTCTGCTCTCAGCTGGGTGAAGTCAGGGTGCTCCCTTGCACAGCTTTCCCTACAAAAGTCTTCTCTTTGTGCTGATCCCACTTGTATCTCCTCATGTCATGTACGGCTCCGTCCTCCTCCTGCAGAGCTCCATTGGATGGGCAGTTTTCCTCTTTCTTGCACACCCACTCACCTTCACAACCTTTTTTTATTGTATGCGTATCAAATACTGTCTGAAGCAACTCAGCTTCACCCATTTCCAATTGCAGGCTGAGATATTTTCCCTCTTGGAGCAGACATTCTGAAAAAATGCTCCATATCTGGAGACACTCTTCAATTCTCCAAGTACAGTTGTTAAAAAAAAAAAAAAGTCATGCTGGGTTAGTTTTTCACAGAGACAGTTTCAAAGCGTTAATGCAGATTCAATACAGGAATTGTGACAGTCAAGTTACAAAGGGAGAGGAAAAAAAAGTTCACAAATTCTCTGTCAGCAAAGAGGAAGTCCCACAGCCCATGGGATGTTTTCATTAGTTGGCCTATAGGAACCGGATTTCTCCTTGGCCTCAAATAGTAGCTCAAATCCTGAGCCGGCAGGACAACATTGGCTGCAGTTGCACACCACTTTCTTGACACGAGTGTGAGTTCAGACCCAGTTGATGGAGTTTCTCACACAGGTCACGGAGGAGGGCAGGGTTTCAGGGAGAGGGGCACACGCTTCAGTTTCCCAAATCTCATGACTGTGCCCAAACCACCTTTCCCTTGACCTCTGGCATCCTATTTCTTGAGATGCAAAGCTGGTGGGTCTTCTGTTGACACTACTTCAATAGTCCTTCTGGTGTTTCTGGGATTTCTCTTAGAGTGGCAAAAAAAAAAAAAAAGGAATAATAATAATAATAAAATTTAAAAAGTCACAGTTTACTTCCATAGCACCAATCTACTTCCATAGCACCAATTCCGGACAATGCCAATTATATTAGTATTTGCCATATAAGGTATGATTTCCCATCCTGAATTACATGTTGAAAGCCGTTCGGATGAAGGGTGGTCTTGCAAAAGTCACCCTTTGTGTCCCCAGGTGGCACGGACACTGCTGGTTTCCCTCTCCAGAGAGTGGCGGAGGCTGGATCCCCTTCTTAGGACAGGCTCCTTGCCAGGAAGCCAAAGCCATGGGGGGAGCTCACCTGGTTCTTTTGGGCACTTCACTCAACAGCTATTTGCCTCCTCAGCCACCTTCTATAAATCCTGGGAGGTGTCCTACTGCTGACCTGCACCTGGCAACACGCACTCCCAATCACACTGCCCCCAGCAAGAGCCCCAAACATTCCAAGAGGAAAAGGAAAGGAGCCCCATCCTCTGTAGAGGATGTGGGTAAGGATGTGGCCATCCTGCCTGGAGGAGCACATCAAGGGCTTTCACAGTCACCTCTACATTTAAATTTCCTGCTGTACCAAGTGCCTCCAACTTCCGGCTTCACAAGCCCCCAGGGACAGGACCCTTGTCTGCTCATTCCCTCCATGGTCTCTTCAGTGACGGACTTCAGCAGGGCCTGCAAACACCCTCAGAAACCTGGACGTTTGCTTCTGACTCTTACGCTTCTAGAGGCTTGGTCAGTCTTAGAGATCTGCAGTTCAGGAACTCGGCACCAGAGGGCTCATTAACATGCAAAACACCCCGAGGAGCCAAGCCAGGGCACAGTTTTCCTTCAGTCTTCAATTCTTCTGTGATTAATTAGAGAGCTTTCAGGGGTGGAGTCCACGTGAAAAGATGTCCAAGCAAAGAGGCCAAGTGCATGAAATGCTTGATTTCAAATTGCCAATTCTGCATGAATGCCAAGGGATTTGGGTTGCAGGAATGTCTCCAAGTAGAGCCTGCATCACCTAGACCCATGTGGATGGACTGGCAGAGCCACCCCCAGCTGGGGGATCCCCACCTCCCAGGCTGAGGCAGGCAGTCAAGATGCAAATATCTGCATCTGTTACAGGCCTCCAGGCAGAGGGTGACTCATTCCCATGACCCTCTAAGCCTGGATCAGCTCATTGTGCTTTTGCTGTCCTTCCCTTCAACTGTCAAGAATATGGCAGGTTTGGCTTTGACATCATCCCTATGTCCTGGGACAAGGTTTCTCAATTCCTCCTCTGCAGCTTCCCTGCTTCCACCTCCTCTGTGCTGCCTCTTTCTGCAGGACCTCAGTCAGTTCCGACAAGCAGCCTCCTGAGGCGGTTGCTTCTTTTCAAGGGTATTTGGAGAGATCATTTTGGTGCCTGGAGGAGGCTGTCCTGAAAGGCTTATCACATTTCCCATGATCCTTCACGCGTGAGAGTTACTTCCCATGGCACCACGTGCATCAGTGTCCCAAGTACATCAAAGTCTTCTTCTCTGGAGTCCACCCATTTTTGCTCTGCTGCTGGCCTTCCTCACTCCTCTTTGGCACCTGAGACCCCACTAGTTCCTGCTCACAACAGCCAAGGCTGACACTGATTTTCACCTCCCTGACCAGCTCTTTTTGGTTTTGTTTTTTTTTTTCTTTCCAGGACCAGGTCCAGGTGAGCATCACCCTTGTTTGCCCACCCGGCAGCTGTGTTCAGAAGTTGTCCTGCAGGTCCTGCAGGCTGCCGGCATCCTGTTTCTTTGCCTGGCCAGTGAATGCCAGGGCAACTACTGTACCCCATAGGAACCTGCTCATTGACTACTTGGAGACTTCTTCAGGTTGGTGTTAAAAGACTTATTGTGCCTACTGTGCCTGATCAAGTGGATTATAACGGCCAAGACAGGGCCACCCTTAATGGCCTCTCCTCTCATCCTCACTCACACAAGCTCACTCAGCCTCTTGTCCATCTCATTGAGGAGTTCCATATATCTGAGGTTCTCCTTCACACAAGTGGCATCACCCCATCCTCATCCTCCCTGTCACTCCCTCCAGCAGAGCCCGTATCCTTCCGTTGCAACACCACAGCTCAGCAAGCTGTCCCACCACATCTCACTTCAATCTAAAAACATCCCAGTTCTTTGGGAAGACGTGGGACTCCTTCTGGCAGTGCACATTTGGGCCACAGCACCTCAGCTGACTTCTCACAGGGAAACCTGAGCTGGGATGCTGCCCAGGAGAACCATTGTACATGGAGCAGTTCCTTCTTGGCTGGGCTGGGCTGTACGTACAGTGTGGCCTTCACCCCTGGGCTGTGCTGCACAGATGCCTTGGCCACAGGACAGCCTCAGCAGTACATTGTCACACAGGAGCCTGCAGACAGCTCCCACTCTATACCAGACATTTTGCCTCCTGTGTGGCCTTCCCTGTATCCAGCACTGCTGCAGGAAGTTCTCGTGAAAACGTCCTTTCTCTTTGACTGTTGAGATGATGAATAGCGTGGTTTCCTTGCAAGAAAATCCTAGAGTTGGGTGAGAAACACCTGCTCACAATTAGAATTTAATAGTGAACAAAGTCGCTGAAGCAAGGATTTAAAAAATAAAAAATTATTAAAAATATTATACGAAACAGTGCTGAATTGGGTGCATCTCAAAGCAGAGGCACACCCCCTCGCTCAGTTTTCAGGTACTTATAGCCTATCCCAGCCGCCTGGGTTTCTGTCTCTCTTCTCATTGGTTGAGAAGTTGGAGCTCACATTCTTCTTGACCGCCTCACTTATTACAGGTCTAGTTCACCTCTTTTCGCCGTATAAGGCATAAACACACCTACTTCAAAGAATCATGATCCTAAACACGCCTTTGGTTATGCTACACGTTATTTCACAGTCTTTGCCGCCATCTACTGTCCATTAGTAGAATCTACAAGCACTCTGGTGGTCGTTTGCTTCATCAGGTGGTCGTATCCTCCTCTTCATCAGCTGTCCTCTAAATGAACCCGGCCTACTTGGCAGTCTCCACAGCCCACTCGGCAGATTTACCGTCCAAGACTGGTTTCTTTGGTCTTAGTGTTACTCCTCTATCTCTTGGGTTCCTGCGTTGAAGGTTCCATTCCAATCTGTTTCTCTTCACTTAGATTTCATTCTGCAAGACAAGGGTCCCTTGACAGACCAAGGGCAACTCTGAAGATGAATTGGCTACAATTTATTAGACTCTACTGTGATAGGAATCACTAAGCTTCTCTTGTTAGTATATACATACTAACAGGAATGCATCAATTAGCTGAAGCAAAACTTAGCTCATTTCTCACAGTTGCTTGAGTGACCAGACCAGGAGACTGTCTTCTATGGGTGGGGTCTGCATGGTTTGCTGCATTGGGGTCGAAGGCCCATTCAATGCTACACCTCCTGGGGTTCCCACCATCTAAACAGACATAAGATTGCCTCTGGGATACTGCCCTTATAGTGCTCCCCTCAGGAACAGGATTTTAAAAGAGACCTTGTGGAGTCCGAGTGCCTTTCTTACTGGGATCAGCGCAGACCAGCACCTCCTGGTTATAACCACTCTTTCAACAACCTTGGATGCCAACACTCACGTCCCATGGACTGGTAAGGGTGTAGTTTGCTCAGGTAACCCCTGGCTTGGTTCCCCATCCACTGCTCATTCTTCTCCTCCACCATCCTGCCTCAAAGAAAAAGACCTGGGAGGCCTCGCTGGTGGCAACTCAGGGAAAGAGAACATAGAGTATCTCAGATTTATCTACACCTTCTCCTCCTAAATTCAGCAGTGGCCCTATGTTATCTCTTGTTCTCCTTTAACTCTTCCTGAATTACCAAAAGCTCATCTTGGTGCCCTGGAACTCCCTTTGGAGTTTCAATTGAGTTCTGATATGGACCGTTGCTGAGCCAGGACAATGCTGCCCTTGAGGACAAGATGTATCCAGGCCCACAGTGACAATTATTGGTCTTTCCATTGATTGTTTCCTCAAGGGAGTGAGTAAAGATCCCTGTGTGATGTGTTCCATGTCCATGCAATGCCTGCACCTCTTGGGTAGCGAAGGGACAGACCTTGCCTCTCTGATGCCACCTGATGACTGGCGCCTCTGACAGAAGGCATCAGTCAAGGGAACAGACACCCTACTGCACTCTCTGCGATGCCGTCTGGGCCATCTGTGACACATCCACCCTGAATGGGAACTGCTTCCCTGCAGGTCCCGTGTGGTCCAGGCCAGCCTTGGAGTCTCATGTTCCTCTGTGGCCCTGGATTTGAACATTGAATTGAGTAGCTGCCCTGAATTCTGTCAGGCCATATGGAGCTGAACGTGGGACAAATGCCCTTGTAGTCACTTGAGAGCTGGTAAATTCAGCTGATGGAAAAGAGAGGGACCTTGCTCTCCCTATGGCACAGGACAGCAGTCGTTGATATGAATACCTCTAAAACCTGACATGAACATAACGAGTAGGAGAATATTCTCCTGGCTTTTTTGGGACATCGGCTGTCATTTCACTTGGCCAAAGGATTTCCCACCAGGCTCATAGATGAGATCTCCAAGATGTTTCCCTGTCTCTAAGAACTGCTCCATTAGAGCTTGCGGTTCCCTACACCTATCTTTGACCACCCCTGAGACCTTCCGTGTCACCAGGTGTTGTGTTTGAACAGCCCAATCCTGCCCTCCATCTCCATGGATGAAGATGGGAGCTGAGACAAGGAGCTCACATGCAGGAGCCTATTTTTGTGCCCACCTGAACCCCTGAGGCAAGAGGAATCCCACCTCCAGTGGGTTTGGGACAGGCAAGGGAGGGAGCTGAGTCTCCTTCAAATGCCAGCAATAGAAACGCAGGATGAGATGGTTTATTGACTCAGCGGAATGCCTTCTCTCAGCAGGAGTAATGGAGATCCCTGCCTGTCACTGTCTGGGTGTCCTGTCTTACTATTAAATGATACCAAAACCAGTGACCTTTGAAGTAACTTTGAGAGGAGAATTGACAGTTCTGGAAAGAAGCGCCTCTCCCCAGCTGAGAGAGGAAACATCAGTGATGACTTCAGCCTGCTTCACAGCACGTTCCCCTGGAGCCCCAGGGCCATCTCCAGGGAGCCCAGAGGGGGCAAAGAAAGCGCTGCCTTGGGCTGTTCCTCTGCTGCTGAGCTGGGCCGGGCTCCTGGGACGGAGGGAGCTCATGGCCACGGGGCAGCGCTGCAGAGAGACAGCTCTGCCCAGGAGCAGCTCCTCTGCCAAGCGCAGCAGGGCTGAGGGCACTCCCAGGGTATCTCAGGGAGAGGAGACAGGCAGAGAGAGGGCTTAAAGGTGGTCAGGACTGGGAGGATGTCTGAGAGCTCACTGGAGGAGAAATCTTCACAGCCCTTGACAGGGTAAGTCTCTGGCTGCAGGGCAATGCAGCTGCGGTTCCTGAAATGGCACATCCCTCAGCCTGTGGCATCTCTCAGGACATCTCTCACCGTTTTTTCAGAGTAGAGAAAAAGGACTTGCTTTGGAGCACGGCTTTCCTAAGGCTCTTTCAAAGGGAGAGGGCACATCAGCTGCCTTCTCCCAGGGATGGCTTCACACCGGGAGTGTGAAGCTGGATGTTCCCCAGGGGTAAGAGGGCTGTCCTTCCGAGCAGGGTCCCTGTGTCCCAGGGAACTGTGTGCTGGGGCAGGGACTCTTCCGCCTGGCAGGGTCAGCTCTCAGCCTTCCTGGGGAGCTCCCCACAGCAGTGTGGTCAGAAGCCATGGGGGGAAGAGGCAACACCTGGCAGGAGAATGTCCTGCTGTCAAGAGGGTACTGTGTGCATCAGGGCTGCTCACAGATGCAGATTGCCCATAGGACACTTCCGAGGGGACTTTTCAAGGCAAAGGTCGTGGCAGGGATTAAGTTTTAGGTAAAGAGCTTTCCTGATTTTATTTTTTATTTTTTGACTTGTGGGGGAGGGGAGGTGGAAAAAGGGATAAATGTTTAAGGAGTTCTCAAGTTGGAAGAAGTCACTGAGACTCTGGAGCTGTAACTTTGAAAGATCAGTAGGTCTGCCAGGAACCTCCTAGAGTGCCTTCAGCCACTCCTCTGCCCATCGACAGCACCAGCATCGCCTTTCCTGGACCCATCAGGGTTGCTCTCAACAGCCCTTTTCCACCTGCAAACAGGATGCAAACTGCGCCCAGGCAGTGCCCTGCAAACAGGCAGGTTTCTGTAGGGCCATGGTGAGTGCGCAGAGGTCAGGGTGGGATCTGTGAGCACTGATGGGGAAAAGTCATGGGGCAGGGAAACACCTTCCAGGAGGAAAATCTCCTGGCAGAAGGGATATGATCAGGGAGGGAGAGGAAATTAAACCAGAAATGTTGTGGGAGGGAGAATTCAGAACTCTCTGTGTGATCCCCTCCAATGCAGACCCCTTCCTCTGAGCAAGCCCCCTTGCCTCCTGTCCCACCCAGCAAAGCCCTGTCCTCAAGGCTTTGTGGTCCAAGGCATGAACAACCCTCCTGTGAAGCCAGAGCTCCAGCAGAGCTGTGGGACATCTCCCTAACCGCGTGTGTCCGTTTTTCCCTCCAGAGCACAGGAGCTGAGAGAACCGGCCCAGCAAAGTTCCTGCTGGGGAGGTGGTGTGCCCAGCTGGGTGAGGGTAATGCTGTCCTGAGTGCCCGGCTCTCTCTCCACTTGTCTCTCTCAGCCAGACCATCCCTGCATTTTAACTTGTTTCTCCACTTGTCTCTGATATTGTCATCTTGTTCTCTCAGTCGGGCTCTCTGGGGATGGGAGTTGCAGCAGCCGAGTGAGGCACTGCTCTTGTGATTCCTCCCAGGCAGGTGTGTCCATGGGAACGAAGTGTCCAAGCTCTCCTCTGACCTGTGGGGCTGTGGGCAATGTGACTGTGGGCTCTGAGGTGTGGGGCTGTGTCATCCCCTGAGGAACGAGCTGGCTCTCCCTTACTGAGACACCATCATTAGGACACTTGGGTTTCTCCATGGGGTGTCCTTCCAAGCACTGAGCTGCCTTCCAGGATGCAAATCTGTCCTAGAGCATCCTGGTGTTACCTGAGTGCCCTGTGGAGAAGCGGAGAGATGCTACGACCAAGGAAATGCCGCTGGGTTTGTGAAATGAACCCTGTGCGTCCTTGGCCAGAAGTGGGGTGCTGAGACCTTGAAGGGGGAGACACCGAGCCCTCGGCGGTGGCTTTCTCTGCTCTCAGCAGTGCCCAGTTCTTTTCAGGTCACCGTGTGAGTGTGATGACCCCCTGTCTCAGAAAGGCACAAGCAGAGAGGGCTGTTGGGAGCAAGATAGAGGGACAGACCATCTCCCCTCTCTCTGCACTAACCCACAGGTGATCCTCTGCCTCAAAGGTCTCACTTTGTTGTCCCTGAATGTAGCAGAAATAATGAGGGTTCCTGAAATGCAAGAAAATCTTCAGCTGAGATGGGAGAGAGCTGCAAAAGAGCCTCTCTCAAACTCTTTTGTGACTATGGTTTCTTGGCAATGGGGGTGCAGATAGTGACGAGCCCTTTTGCATGAGGAGAGGTTTATCTGAGAAATTTGAAAACAAGGACAGCCCACACCATTCCCAGGAATCTGCTGTTGCAGAGCAGGGCTGACTCCTCATCAGCCTGTGGGCAGACGTCCTGCTTCTCCCGGCACACTCGGCCAGCAGCAGTCAGAGCTCCAGGCACAGAGCTGAATGATCTCATAGAAATGGCAAAGTGGCAGGGAGTGTGTAGGATGAGGAATGGCTTTGATTGTGCTCATACAATTCTCCCCAACCTTGCCTCTGTCCTTTCCTCTTTGTTCAGTGATCGATGCCCAGAGGCAGGAGATGTCCAACAGCAGCTCCATCACCCGGTTCCTCCTCCTGACGTTTGCAGACACACGGGAGCTGCAGCTCTTGCACTTCTGGCTCTTCCTGGGCATCTACCTGGCTGCCCTCCTGGGAAACGCACTCATCATCACCACCATCGCCTGTGACCACCACCTCCACACCCCCATGTATTTCTTCCTCCTCAACCTCTCTGTCATTGACCTGGGCTGCATCTCCACCACTGTCCCCAAAGCCATGGCCAACTCCCTCTGGGACACCAGGGCCATCTCCTTTGCAGGATGTGTTGCCCAGCTCTTTCTGTTTGTCTTTTTCATTTCAGCAGAGTTTTCTCTCCTCACCATCATGGCATACGACCGCTATGTTGCCATCTGCAAGCCCCTGCACCACGGGACCCTCCTGGGCAGCAGAGCTTGTGTCCACATGGCAGCAGCTGCCTGGGGCAGTGTTTTCCTCTACACTGTGCTGCACACGGCCAATACATTTTCCCTACCCCTCTGCCAGGGCAATGCTGTGGACCAGTTCTTCTGTGAAATCCCCCAGATCCTCAAGCTCTCCTGCTCACACTCCTACCTCAGGGAAGTGTGGCTTCTTGTGGTCAGTGTCTGTTTAGCATTTGGTTGTTTTGTTTTCATTGTGGTGTCCTATGTGCAGATCTTCAGGGCCGTGCTGAGGATGCCCTCTGAGCAGGGACGGCACAAAGCCTTTTCCATGTGCCTCCCTCACCTGGCCGTGGTCTCCCTGTTTATCAGCACTGGCATGGTTGCCTACCCAAAGCCCCCCTCCATCTCCTCCCCATCCCTGAACCTGTTCCTATCATTTCAGTACTCAGTGGTGCCTCCAGTACTGAACCCCCTCATCTACAGCCTGAGGAACAAGGAGCTCAATGATGCCCTAAGGAAACTGATGACCGCTTCCTTCTCAGAAGCAGCAGTGAAATTCCCATCTTCTTTTGCACATCACTCGTGATGTAACTCATTACACACCTAACCTATCTTTTGTAGACTTTTTTGGTTTGGTATATTTGGTTTTATCTTTTCTTGGTTGTATTCATGCCCTCCAAAAATAAAAAAAAATAAACGAAATAATTCTTTTTCCTGTTTCTATGTGACTATAATCCTGTCTTGCATGACCCAGAGCCTGTGTAAATAAGGAGCTGTTCTCTCTTTGTGTTTAAATAAAATAAAGGACCCTGTGCCGATGTGTTTGTCCGAGATCTTCTGCAGGGTCAGAGTCTTGGTGCTGAGCTGGGGGCTCAGTAGCCACCCTGAGCTGCGTCTGCCTCCCAGCCTGACCAGCACGGCCCTGGGCACCACAGCCCACTTGCTCTGCAGAGCAACACCACCAGCCTGGGGGCTGTGGGAAGCCTGGGGAAGGGGTGCAAGAATGGCTGGCCAGGCCAGCACAGATAAGCTCTTGAGGGAAAAGCCTCTTTGGGGAGACGGGATGTCCCAGGAGAAGAGCAGGGCACCGTGTGTGTCCAGGGGAGACATGGAAAGAGAAACCCTTTGCTGTGGGTGGCAGCTCGGGGCAGGCTGCCCTGTCCCTGGAGCAAAAGGAGCTGCCTGAGCATCTCCTGGGCCAATTCTCTCATGCTGTCCTGGGGAACAAGTTTGGCAGTTGAGGCTGCAAGCTGCCCGGGGTGGAGATCTCCTCAGCATGCCAGCTGGGTGGACATTCTCACTGGCTTCCTTTTCCTCTAATAGGAAGCTCTGCTGGGCTTGGCTGGGGAGAGGGCAAAGAGGTGGCAAGAGCCATGGAGGGTGTGGGATGGCTGAGCTGACAAGTGTCCTCCAGGGGAAAACCCCAGTGAACAGCTAAAGCGTGGGAGCGTGCAGGGTGGGGGCACACAGCGGTGTCTTCCCACTGCCAGGCTCCTGCGAGAGACGTGAAGGAGCAGCAGAGCAGGGTCTGGGCTGTGCTCGTGTTCCCTGGGCATCCCAGGGAAGCTGCCCCAGGGCCATCATCACAGGCCGGCCAATAACAACCACCGTTTCCAGTACCAGCCTCCCACCCCAGCTTGGAGAGGTTGTTTGTCCCGCCACTGAGGGACATTGAATGACGAGGTCAGAATCCATCTTGGCATTGTACAGGTGAGACCTAAGCATGCACTTTGTGTGCGTGTGGGGAGATGGACCCGGGTGAGCACAAACACCATCAGCTCTTCCTGGGGGTTCCATGAAGGCCTGTGGGACAGACAGTGTCTGGAGGTCACTTCACTTGGAGAGTAACTCCCCTGGCAAAACACCCGAATGCAGCACTGGGATGTGCTCCCTTGAACCCACGTCCCCGTGTCCGTTCCTCAGGGCAAGTGCAGAGCAGGGCGATACACCACAGCTCTGCAGTGCCTCCCAGCCCCCAGGAGCGGCAGCAGGAGGTCAGAGGGACACTGGGACTGCTGCAGTGCTCTGCCTCTGCGTGTGCAAGGAAAGGACTCCCGTCTCTGATCACCCCCGTGTGTATAAGAAGCGCACAAGGTCAGCTGAGACGTGGGCACCTGGCAGCACCCCGACATTTCTGTGTGTGACTCCAGGAACAAATGCTGTGGACCTGGCCTTTCGCAAGGCCTTTGACATCATCTCCCACAGTGTCCTTATAGCCAGATGCATGCTGTCTAGGCTGAAGAAGTGGATGGTATGGTGGGTGGGAAGCTGGGAGGAGGGGGCTCTCTCTTTTCATACGGATGGAGGTCCAAGTGGTAGCCACTCAAGTGGGAACCACAAGTCACAGGGGCTCACGTTCTTGTTCAGCTTGGAGAAGAGAAGGCTGAGGGGTGACTTTATTGCAGTCTGCAACTTTCTCAAGGAGGGCAGCGGAGGGGAGGTGCTGATCTCCTCTCTCTGGTGACCAGCTGTAGGACATGAAGAAATGGAATGTGGCTGCATCAAGGAACGTTCAGGTTGGACATGAGGAAAAGGTTCTTCACTGAGAGGGTGGTGGGTCACTGGAACGGCTCCCCAGGGAAGTGGTAACGGCAGCAAGCCTGTCAGAGGTCAAGGAGCATCTGGACAACACTCTTCGTCATATGGTTTAGTTCTAGGTACTCCTGTGAGGAGCAGGGAGTTGGACTTTATGATCCTTATGGGTCCCTTCCAACTTGAGATATTCTATGATTCTGTGATTCTCTGGGGGGGCAGCAACTGGAGAGACCTGTGTGTGTGTGCATGTCGTGTTGGTGTATGTGTCAGCAGGTGTAACCACTAGCAAACATCACCCCAGAGCAGCCAGCAAGCAGAAGAGGCCTGAGAGCTAGTTATTTTTGAGTCCCTAAGCCTGGAGTGGATACTGGAGAGCCCAGAAAGTCTGCAGGTTGGCTGTGGGTAGATAATGTGGCCCAAACCACCTCCTGGAGAAGCGGTAGGGTCTTGGGGGTCTGGTACTGATAAAGCCACGTGTCTGGATGTGGAGGGGGAAATTGCTCTTTCTGTGAGAGAGCAGCAGGAAGGCAGCTCTGCCTGGGGACGGGCAGTCAGCGGGCGGCACGAGAGGGCAGACGCTCATGGGCAACATTGTGGTGGGTAGATGTCTGCTATGGATCTCTTGATCTGGAAGAGGAGGTAGATGAACCCTTCTTCAGACAATTTGGAAGAAGCCTCATGTTTGCAGGCCCTTCCATAAAGGAACAAGGCAAAGAGCAGGACACAGGAGAGCAGGCTTTGGCCTGCTGCAGGACCTGCTTGCAAAAATGCTATGGGATGCAGCCTCGTGGAAAAGAGGTGCACAGAGAGTGTTCTGTGCTCAAGGCTCACGTCTTCAGGATATAGAATTGTCCACCCTGAGATGCAGAAAATGGGTGGGAGGAGGCAGCAATGGGCGAGAAAGGAGCTCCTGACTAACATCCAGCATGAAGAGGAAGCACAGAGAAAGCGGAAGCTGGCACCTTCCAGCCTGAATGAGGCTGAGAGTCTGCGCTGGAGAGAGCCATTTGCGTGTGTGTTTGTAGGTGCGTGGGGGGACTGGGGAAATGAGGGGATCCTGGGGCCAGCTCCCAGATAGACAGAGGGTCTAAGACAAGCTCCTGAAGGGAAACTTATAGACTCTGCGTGTCTATAAGTACACAGCCTAAACTAACATAGCCAGCATACATACAGCCCAACCCACGTTTCTCCTTTCTCCAACTCTCCGTGGAGACCTCCCAAGGCCCCATCCAGCATGAGTGAATGATTCACCATGGCTCCTCCCTTGACAATGATAAGGAGATCGCTCAGGTCCCCCGTGACCATAGAAATGAGCAGACATAAGTTTGGTTCACTCAGCTGGAGCTTTTTTTTGCCCACTCAAGTCCTTGACTCAAGGTTGTTGGGCAGGTAACCCCCAACTGGGCTCATCACATGCTGAGCCGAACCTTTGGTTCTCCTTTTCTCTCTTTCCCGCTTCTAAGTTCTTCCCTTTCATCACCCTCATACATTCACAGAATCACAGAATCTTCTTGGTTGGAAGGGACCTTTGAGATCATCGAGTCACACCAACAAAAAAAACCCAAAAGAAAACCCACCAAACAAACAAAAAAACCAAAACCAAAACAAACACGCACAACCACACCCCACACCCACCCACAAACAGACGCAAAGCAACAATCTTGGGCACTAGAGCATGCCCTGAAGTGCCATGTCTACACAGTTCTTAAATACCTTCAGGGATGGCGACTCCACCACCTCCCTGGGCAGGCTGTTCCAGTGCCTGACCACCCTCTCAGTAAAGTAATTCTTCCTCATATCTAATCTAATCCTCCCCTGCTGCAACTTTAGACCATTTCCTCTGGTCCTGTCATTATTCCCTTGGGAGAAGAGGCCAACACCCACCTCTCTACACCCTCCTTTCAGGCAGTTGTAGAGGGCAATGAGGTCCCCCCTCAGCCTCCTCTTCTCCAAACTAAACATGCCCAGTTCCCTCAGCCTCTCCTCATATGACTTCTTCTCTAGACCCCTCACCAGCTTGGTGGCTCTCCTCTGGACACGCTCCAGCAGCTCAATGTCCCTCCTGGAGTGAGGGGCCCAGAACTGAACACAGCACTCGAGGGGAGGCCTCACCAGTGCCCAGTACAGAGGCACCATCACTGCCCTACTCCTGCTGGCCATGCTATTCCTGATACAGGCCAGGATGCCGTTGGCCTTCTTGGCTGCCTGGGCACACTGCTGGCTCACGTTAAGCCGGCTGTCCACCAACACCCCCAGGTCCTTTTCTGCTGGGCAGCCTTACAGCCACTCTTCCCCAAGCCTGTAGCGTTCCTGGGGTTGTTGTGACCAAAATGCAGGACCCGGCACTTGGCCTTATTAAACCTCATCCCATTGGCCGTGGCCCATTGATCCAACCTGTATCTTGGGACTCATAGATTCCGCGAAACCCCCACCCCCCCCCCCAAGACGCATAGATCCCTTCTGGCACCCATAGATCCACCTTGGGACCCATAGATTCCCCCATGGGACTTCCTGAACCCATACATCCCCCCCTGCCCAACCCACAGATCCAACAACAGGACCCATAGCTTCAACCCACAGGACCCATAGATCCCCCCATGACATGGGTCATGGCGATGATCTTAAAGGCTCCTTCCAACCCAGACGATTCTGGGATTCTATGGGGCTGGCGATGGGGGAGCCCACAATCTGTGGGGCTGGGAGTCGCCTAAATCTTTGGCGCTGTGCATAGGGGACGCCTGAATCTATGGGGCTGTGGATGGGGGATTCCTGAATCTATGGGGCTGGGGCTGGAGGACTCCTGAGTCTATGGGGCTGGGGCTGGGGGATTCCTGAATCTATGGGGCTGGGCCTGGGGATCCCGGAATGGTTGGCATTCAAAGCGGTGGAATCTGCTTGGCATTCAAGGATCGCCTCCTCCAAACTCAGGAGAGGTGCATCCCAAAGAAGAAGTCGGGCAAAATAGCCAGCAGGGCTGTGTGGCTGAACAAGGAGCTGCTGGACAAGCTCAGGACCAAAGAGGAGGCCCATAGAGGGTGGAAGCAGGGATGGGTGGACTGGGCAAAATATAGAGAGACTGTCCGAGTGGCCAGGAACCAGATCAGGCAAGCGAAAGCCCAGGCAGAACTAAATCTAGCCAGGGATGTCAAGAAAGACAATAAGAAAAACTTCTATAGATATGTCAGGGATAAAGGCAAGGCTCGGGAAGTGGTGGACCATCTCCGGAAGGGAACAGGAGACCTGGCCACCCAGGATATGGATAAGGCTGAGCTACTGAACAACTTCTTTGCCTCAGTCTTCTGGTTAGCACTTGTGTGAGCTTCTCCTTACCCCGTGCACACCCAGAGATGCCCCTGGGCCATTCCCTGCTGCAGAAGGTGTCTGCAGGGCAGAGCTGAGCCCTCAGCAGGTGGGATGGAGTCTCTGAGCACTGAAAGGGAGGAGACCTGGGGACAAAGCAACAGCCCCTGGCAGGGACAGTCCAGGCAGCAGAGCCATGGGCAGGGAGTGAGAGGGAGCTGCTACAGGAAAGGCGATGGGAGGGGGGATTCCAGCACCTCCCTGCCATCCCCTGCAGCGCAGATGCCTTCCCTGCAGAAACTTCCCGGTCTCCTCTCCCACACAGTAGAGCCCCCAACCCCTTCATATCCCAGGGGCTTAGTCCTGAGACTCCTTCCCAGCATCCCAACCAGCAAGGAGGAGAAATGCTCGAGTGTCTGACTGTGTCTCCCTGTCCTGCCTCTCTTGGCAGGAGAACTTTGGCCTGTTCCCCTCTTGGCCCTGCTGCCCTTGTTCTTCCCCTTCTTTTGGCCGTGGTGGGGGGTGAGGATTCAGCTGCAGCTCAGACTCTGATGCTGCATGTCCTGTCCATGGAGGAAAAGCCTCCAAATGCCCTTGGGGTCTCTGGGAGCTGCAGTGTGTGGGGCTGGGAGTAAGCTGACCATCCCATCAGGATGCCCCATCATTAGGACAGTTTACCCTTCCCTTGGAGGGTCCTGTTGGGTGCCACGCCGCCCACCAGAAGGGCACAGTTTTCCTGTGGCATCTCTGTGTTTTCTCGGAGCCCCACAGAGTAGAGATGACAGTGCCAAGGCCATGTCAGTCCTGCTGGAGGGCTGAATGTAGGCAGCTGTGGTGGGGCCTCTGTGTCCCTGGCTGGGAGGGGAGAGCTGAGATGCTCCTCGGGTCCAGTGAGATGGGGATGAGCGATTGGGAGACCTGCAATTGTAAATTTGCCTCTCCTACTCTCAGCACTTTTTTTCAGAGGAGCTTTCTCCTTGTGATCATCCTTTAGCTAGAGAGGTACCAGCACAGGGCAGCTGAGAGCAATACTGATGGACAGACGGGCTGTCCTCACTCTGCACTGAGGGACAGTCCCCTTGGCTTTTAGGAACCACAAGGTTTTCCATGCAGCAAACCAGAAATGTCAAGTATTTCTGCCATAAAAACACTGCTGAGGTGTGGAGGGGAAACTAGAAGAGAACAAACAAACAAACAAGTGCCCTCAGCTCTGCTCTGCAGTCAGGTGAATTGGATGTGACAAAGCTGAAAAGCCCTTTGATGCCATGAGTGGATTTAATCTGAGGACACTCCGTGTTCCTAATTACTTATGGCAGTATAGCTCCCCGAAGAATAATGAGCCAGAACCAACCACAGTGTGTACAAAAGTGACATCCAAAGGTCTTCCCCAAAGGGGAGGGGCAGTTCCATGGGTCTCTAAGAGCAATTGAAGAGACTTTTTTGAGAGGCGTCTGCCCTAACTTCTGTCTTTCCTTCTGTTGACAGTCCTCCATGCACAGCGGAGAGCAAATGTCCAACAGCAGCTCCATCACCCAGTTCCTCCTCCTGGCATTCACAGACACACGGGAACTGCAGCTCTTGCACTTCTGGCTCTTCCTGGGCATCTACCTGGCTGCCCTCCTGGGAAACGCACTCATCATCACCGCCATCGCCTGTGACCACCACCTCCACACCCCCATGTATTTCTTCCTCCTCAACCTCTCTGTCATTGACCTGGGCTCCATCTCCACCACTGTCCCCAAAGCCATGGCCAATTCCCTCTGGGACACCAGGGCCATCTCCTATGCAGGATGTGCTGCTCAGCTCTTCTTCTTTCTCTTCTTAATCACAGCAGAGTATTGTCTGCTCACTGTCATGGCCTATGACCGCTACATTGCCATCTGCAAGCCCCTGCACTACGGGACCCTCCTGGGCAGCAGAGCTTGTGTCCACATGGCAGCAGCTGCCTGGGGCACTGGGTTTCTCACTGCTCTCCTGCACACGGCCAGTACATTTTCACTATCCCTCTGCCAGGGCAATGCTGTGGATCAGTTCTTCTGTGAAGTCCCTCAGATCCTCAAGCTCTCCTGCTCAGACTCCTACCTCAGGGAAGCTGGGCTTATTGTGATTGGTGCCTGTTTAGTATTTGGTTGTTTTGTTTTCATTGTGGTGTCCTATGTGCAGATCTTCAGGGCCGTGCTGAGGATCCCCTCTGAGCAGGGACGGCACAAAGCCTTTTCCATGTGCCTCCCTCACCTGGCCGTGGTTTCCTTGTTTGTCAGCCCTGGAGTGTTTGCCCACGTGAAGCCCCTCTCCATCTCTTCCACAGTTCCAGACTCAGTGGTGGCAATTCTGTACTCAGTGGTGCCTCCAGCAATGCACCCCCTCATCTACAGCATGAAGAACCAGGAGCTCAGGGCTGCCCTTTGGAAACTGGCCCAAGGGACGCTATTTCACCAACAATAACCTGCCTCTGCTTCTCTGCACATTCCCCAGCATTTGTCTTGCTTTTTGTCTCTCTTGTGATATTCCTATGTATTGATAATTTTCTGGGTTTATGCTACTTGTCTTGAGGCTTGATCCTATTTTGCCTGACTCTTGCACAGCACTGTGTCTGATGTGTCCTGTCAGATAACAGCTCTTCAATAAAATGGGATCTCCCAGGTTGTTTTGGTTAAACCCTTGCCGCCAACTAGGACAACACAGCCCTTCACACGCTCCTCACCCCCCCATCCCTAGGAGAATAGGGTGAAGAGGGTGAAAAAGTTTTAAAAAAACTCATAGGTTGAGACAAAACAGATTAATAGAACAGTAATGGAAGAGGAAAATAATAATGGTAAAAGAAGATATAAAATATTCGATGCAACACAAATTGCTGTCACCAGCCAATGATCGATTGCACAGCCTGTCTTCAGCAGTGATTGCAGATTGCTTCCCCCCACCAGCCCCCATGTATATAGTCATGAGCACGATTACTACGGTTTGGAATATTCCCTTGGCCAGCTTGTCCTCTCTGTGCTCCCTCCACCTTCTGTGGAAGCTGAAAAAAGTCCTTCACTAATTACAAATATTCTTTAGCAACAAGAATATGTTATCAGCATTATTCTCATACTAAATCCAAAACTGAGCAGCTACAAGGAAGAAAACTACCATCTACGTCATGCTCAGGTCTTGCAGTTTTCAATAAATCACCAACACTTTTCCTGTCTATGAGAGATAGATATATATATTTATACACACATAGAGATATCATTCCCTTAGTCTATGGGCCCTTCCTCTGAAATGTCCGCTGAGTTCATTTGGTCCATGACTTTGGGCTCCATCTGTCAGAACAGTCTTTCAGGGCAGGAGAGATGGGGTGGTGCACAACTGTTGTATGCTGCACCTGGAGCTCGCAGCTGGTGTATCTGGCACAGCCCATGCCCATGGTCTGTCGATCTCATGGAAACTGCCAGGTACCAGTTGCTGAGGCCAGTTCTGGTTCCATCATCGCTGCACTTGACTTGGTTTCATCAAACTTCATTCTTCATTCATTTCAGCAATTCTCATTGCAATACCGTTGATGTGGCATATAGCAACCCTAGCAGCGACGATATATATAGGAGTAATTAAACAACTAACTTCATGCAATTTAGTTTATTGGTTATTCTCACCCAAATTGAAATCCCCATGAGGTACATATCAGACCTCACCATTCTTCTGCATCAACCACCGAGAGCACCCAGGTCCTTGAGCAAAAGTAACCCTATGGATGGGTTTGCCTTTGCCCGAGGCAGGAATAACCCAGACTGTTTTCCTTCACATATTCTTCACGTGCACTACGGGGGCTTTATCCCCTTCCACAGTACATGGAAGTTTTGATTGGGGAGGACCAGCTCAACTGGTAGATGCCCCAGTGTTGACTAACCAGGTGGCCTTGGCTAAACGTGTATCCCAGTGTTTGAAGGTCCCAGCACTCATTGCTCTCAGTGTAGTCTTTAACAGTCCATTGTATCGTTTGATCTTCCCAGAGGCGGGTGTGTGATGGGGGATGTGACAGACCCTGCCCTTTGGCCCAGCTGTCAATGAGGCTGTTTCAGAAATGAGTCCCGTTGTCTGACTCAATTCTCTCCGGGGTTCTGTGTCACCATAAAACTTGCTTTCCAAGGCCCAGGATGCTTTTCTGGGTGGTGGAATGGGGCACGGGGTATGTCTCCAGTCATCTGGTGGTTGCCTCCACCATTGTGAGCGCATGGCAAGTGCCTTCACGCGTTTGTGGCAGTGTGATATCATCAACCTGCCAGGCTTCACCAGATTTGTATTTCAGCCATCGTCCTCCACACCACAGAGGCTTTAACTGCTTGGCTTGCTTGATTGCAGCTCGTGTCTCACATTCATGAATAACCTGGCGATAGTGTCCATGGTCAGATCCACCACCCGATCATGAGCCCATCTATATGTTGCGTCTTTTCCTCACCACCTCCTGAGGTGTCATGGGCCCATCGAGCTATGAATAGTTCACCCTTATGCTGCCAGGCCAGATCCACCTGAGCCCCTTCAATCTTAGCAGCCCGATCCACCTGCTGGTTGTTCTGCTGTTCCTGAGTGCCCTGACTCTTGGGTACATGATATACTTTCACAACCAGATTCTCTATCCAGGCAGAAATATCTTGCTGCAGTTCGGCTGCCCGGATGAGTTTGCCTCTGCTCTGCCAGTTGCTCTGCTTCCGCTGCTGTAACCTCCCCCACAGAGCATTTGCCACCATCCATGAGTTGGTACAGAGATAAAGTACTGGCCATTTCTCTCTTCCGGCAACGTCTCAGGCCAGCTGGATGGCTTTCACCTCTGCAAACTGGCTCGGTTCACCTTGTCCTTCTGCAACTTGTTGTGTAGGACTCTACACAGCAGCCTTCCGCTTTCCATGTTTCCTACAATCCATCAAGACCATCAGTGAGCAGGACATACTTCTCACTTTCTGGTAGTTTATTATACAGTGGGGACTCTTCCACATTTGTCACCTCCTCCTCTGTTAAAATTAGATATCCCTGCATTCTGGCTAGTCCATGATCACTTCCAGAATTCCTGGGTGACTGGGGTTTCCCATCCCATTTCGCTGTGTGATCAGCACAATCCACTTTCTCCACGTGGCATCCGTTGCATGATGTGTGGCAGGGACCCTGTCTTTGAACATCCAGCCCAGCACCGGCAGTCGAGGTGCTACAAGGAGTTCTGCTTCTGTACCAACCACTTCCGAAGCAGCTCAGACCCCTTCATACGCTGCCAATATCTCTTCTTCAGTTGGAGTACAGTGGGCTTCAGATCCTCTGTATCCCCATCTCCAAAACCCCAGGGGTCCACCCAGGGGAAGTGGGGGTGAGCAGTGCCCAGGGCAGGAAAATTCTATGACACCTCCTGGCCTCCCAAAGAAGGGGCGAGGATGAGTCCTGCGCCTCAAAAGAAGCAAACACTCATAGAATCATTTCGGTTGGAAAGGACCTTCACAGTCATTGACTCCAACGGTAAATCTCACATTTTCAAGGCCAACAATAACCCATGTCCCTATGTGGGCTTCAGATCCTCCATATCTCCCACTCCAAAACTCCACGGGTCAACCACAAGTGTCCCTTGGTGCTTTCTGCCAGAGGCTCCGGGTGGAGCCATTCTCCCCGGCTGCGGTCTAGAGCATGTTTTTAACACCTTTTCCCACCCGGACTGGCCCAAGGGCTACTGCATGGACTATTTACAGTTTAATTTGTTCAAAAGCTTGTTCTTGATCAGAGCCCCATTTAAAATCGTTCTTCTTCCAGGTTACTTGATACAGAGGGATCACAATCAGACTGTAATCTGGGATATGCATCCTCCAAATACCCACAATGCCAAAGAAAGCTTGTGTTTCCTTTTTTCTAGTCAGTAGGGACATTGCGGCAATTTTGTTGATCATGTCCATTGGGATCTGATGGCATCCATCTTGCCATTTTGCTCCTAAAAACTGGATCTCCTGCACAGGTCCCTTGACCTTACTTTGTTTTATGGAAAAATCTGCTTCCATAAGGCTTTGGATTATTTTCTTCCCTTTCTCAAAAACTTCTTCTACTGAGTTGCCCCATGCAATGATGTCATCAATGTAATGATGATGTTCTGGAGCTTCACGCTGTTCCAGTGCAGTCTGGATCAGCCCATGGCCAATGGTGGGGCTGCGCTCCCAGCTCTGGGGCAGTTGATTCCAGGGGCATTGGAAGCCTCTCCAGGTGGAAGCAAACTGTGGCCTGCCCTCTGCTGCCAGAGGGATTGAGAAGAACGCATTAGCAATTCTCCACAGCCGCAATGAGGGTGGAAGAGAGACTTTCTTGTGCATTGGACCTCTTCTGGATCTGTGGGTAACTGTGCATTGTCCAGGTCATATTGAATCATCTCCTGCATGGGTAATTCTCTCAGGTACTGGATACCTCTCTCCATGGTGTTCCATTTGCTTGGATGGCATACAACATCTTCACTGAAGGGGATCCTTTCCCTCATGCCTGACAGGAATCACCTCCAGAAGCTGAGAGTTTGTGTCTTTTTCCCAATCGCCTTCTCAAAGCCCCCTTCCCGAGACCGAGATCCCGGCTGCCTGGCTTCCCTACCCTCTGATTCCAGGATACTGGCCCCGTTATCCCAGCATCGGAGCAGCCCAGCATCTAGCCCGACCAGAAGTCGGCTGAAATGCCTTCTCATCTCCCAAAGCTCACTCAGGGACAGGGATGGGGTGATTATCTCTGATTCTGCCTCTTCCTTCTGTTCTGATGGCCCTGGTCCGTCACCATCCCTCACTGAGTGAACTGATTTCTTGGTGTAGTTCTTCTTCTGTACAAGGGCAACTGATACCGGCACGGGCTGGATTTCCGGTCCAGCCACAATGTCTGTCACAGAGGTTGCAGTAACTGCAGTGTCTCTCTGTCTGGTTTCCATCTCTTTCCCCTGAGGGTGCTGCATAATATCGAGCAGTGTTTGGTAGATACTGGCCAGGGCCCAGCACAGGGCGCTGAGTTGTGCCTCTCTGGAACAGCCACGGCCGTTTCCTTTCAGCTATTCTATCCCTCCATCAGGGTCTAGAGGTGAGAAGCTCTCTAGATACCTGCCCATATTCTCCCACATGCCATGCCACCCATGACTATCCAGCCTCAAGGCAGAGCTCTGGGTGGGAGTCTGGAATAGTTGTTTATCCTTAAGCAAGACCTGGAACACATTCAGGAGACCCAGCAATAGGACCAATAGGACCAGGCTGGTTTCAGCATTCCAAGGATACGCAAAATACTCAAAAGCTGTGAAACCTGGACCCAAGGAGAAAAGGAAGGCCAAAGAACTGGGGAAAGTATCCCCTCCTTTTCTCCTAATAGATTGGGTTTGATTCTTAATAAATTATGAGACATGATAGCCAATGTATGGACAAGACAACATGTACCACATAAACACCCCAACTGAACTGTCTGAACAGCGATGTCATCGTATCATAAGTTGATATGACACAAGACAGCAACATGATAATCCTGATCCCTCTCCCAGAGGTGACCCCGTGAAAAACATCATCACGGGGAGTACATAAAGTATATGAGAATTTACATAAAACAGCCATGAGAACGACCAAACAACATGGTGACCAGCGACTATTTAACTGATATAATAAATGCATATAACAAATTCATTTTAGCACGCTCAGGTCAGATCTGTCGTTATGTCAACCCTTCATGCCACACGTTGGGCGCCAAAAGGGACTGTCGTGGATAGCCTCAGATGGCAACAAAGAACCACGCGGCCGCTCTCTCAACCCCCCACAGCTGTGGGGAGAATCAGAAGAGAAAGGCAAAATCGCCGGTTGAGACAAAGGCAGTTGAACAGAACAGCAAAGGGAACAGGAAAACAACAGCAATCCCACTGACAGAGGGATGTACAGACACCATTATGGTACCACCGCTCACCCACCAGACCCAGGACGCCCCATCCCGCTCCCAAGTGGTGACTTCCTGCCCCCTCCCCTGGCCAGCTCCCAATATGGGACCCCAGGGCTCTCAGTTCTTCCAGTATGGGACACCAGAGCTTCCAGTGCTCCCAATGTAGGATACCAGGGCTCCCAGTGCTCCCAGAATGGGGATACTAATGCTCCCAGTATGAGACACAGGGGCTCCCAGTATGAGACACAGGGGCTCCCAGTGCTCCCATTATGAAGCACCAGGGCTCCCAGTGCTCCCAGTATGAAGATGCAGTGTATCCAGTGCTCCTAGTATGGGATACCAGGGCTCCCACTGTTCCCAGTATTCCACTGAATTTCACAGAATTTTTTTTAGAGTTGGAAGGGGCCATAGAGATCATCCAGTCCAACTCCCCTGCTGAAGCAGGATTGCCCAGAGCATGTCAGAGCATGTTACTCAGGACTGCATCCAGGCAGGTTTTGAAAATCTCCAGAGAAGGGGACTCCACACCCTCCCTGGGCAGCCTGTTCCAGGGCTCTGGCACCCTCACCGTGAGGAAGTTTTTTCTCATATTTGAGTGGAACCTCCTATGTTCCAACTTGTGCCCGTTGCCCCCCATCCTCTCACTGGCAACCACTGAAAAGAGTCTGGCTCCCTCCTCCTTAGACCCACCCTTTAGATACTTATAAGCATTGATAAGATCTCCCCTCAGGGTTCTCTTCTCCAGGCTAAAGAGTCCCAGCTCTCTCAGCCTTTCTTCATAAGGGAGATGCTCCAATCCTTGAATCATTTTCGTTGCCCTTCGCTGGACTCTTTCCAGTAGTTCCCTGTCCCTCTTGAATTGGGGAGCCCAGAACTGGATGCAGTATTCCAGTTGTGGCCTCACCAGTGCAGAGTAGAGGGGGAGAATGACTTCCCTCGACCTTCTGGCCACACTCCTCCCTATGCAGCCCAGGATTCCGTTGGGCTTCCTGGCCACAAGAGAACACTGCTTGCTCATTGTCATTTTGCTGTCTACCAGGACCCCCAGATCTTTCTCTTCAGAACTTGACTCCAGCAGGTCCACACCTAACCTGTATTGGTGCCTGACATTCTTCTTGCCCAGGTGCAGGACCCTACCCTTTTCCCTGTTGAACCTCATGAGGTTCTTCCTTGCCCAGCTCTCCAGCCTGTCCAAGTCTCGCTGGATGGCAGCACGGCCCTCCGGGGTGTCAGCCACCCCTCCCAGTTTGGTATCATCAGCAAACTTGCTAAGGATACGCTCTGTCCCCTCGTCCAGGTCGCCAATGAATATGTTGAACAGGACTGGACCAAGTATTGACCCCTGGGGGACACCACTGGTTACAGGCCTCCGGCTTGAACCTGCTCCATTAATCATTACCCTTTGGGTCCTGTCACACAGCCAGTTCTCAATCCACCTCACTGTCCCCTCATCCAGCCCACACTTCCTTAGTTTCCCAATGAGGATGTTATGGGAGACAGTGTCAAAAGCCTTGCTGAAGTCAAGGTAGACGACATCTGCTGCCCTCCCCTCATCCAACCAACCAGTTATAGCATCATAGAAGGCTATCAGATTGGTCAAACATGATTTACCCTTGGTAAACCCATGTTGCCCACTTCCAATAACCCCCTGCTCTTCAACTTGTTTGGAGATGACATCTAGAATGAGTCTCTCCATTACCTTCCCAGGGATGGAGGTGAGACTAACTGGTCTGTAGTTCCCTGGGTCCTCCTTCTTGCCCTGTTTGAAGACTGGAGTGATGTTGGCCTTCCTCCAGTCTTCAGGCACCTCTCCTGTTCTCCATGACCTTTCAAAGATGATAGAGAGTGGCCCAGCGATAACATCTGCCAGCTCTCTCAGCGCTCGTGGGTGCATCCCATCAGGGCCCATGGACTTATGAATGTCCAGTTTGGCCAAGTGGTCCCGAACCAGGTCTTCTTCTACTGGAGGAAAAACTTCCTCTCTCCATACCCTCCCCCTGGCCTCCAAGGCCAGAGATTCATGAGGGACAGCCTTAGCAGTGAAGACTGAAGAAAAGAAGGCATTCAGCAACTCTGCTTTCTCCGTGTCTTCCACCACTAGGGTGCCCATCTCATTCCTCAGTGGGCCCACATTATCCCTAATCTTCCTTTTTCTGTTTACATACCGAAAAAAACCCTTTTTGTTATTCTTAACTGTAGTGGCCAAGATGAGCTCGGCTTGAGCCTTGGCCCTTCTAATTTTCCCCCTGCATATCTTCACCGCTTCCTGGTATTTCTCCTTGCCTGCCATGCCCCTTTTCCAAAGATCATAAACCTTCTTTTTGTTCCTGAGCTCCAGCCAAAGCTCTCTCTTTAGCCAGGCTGGTCTTCTTCCCTTCCTGCTTGTTTTTTGGGATTTGGGTATGGCTCTTTCCTGCGCTTTTAAGAGTGCCTCCTTGAAGTGCGACCAGCCTTCCTGGGCACCTTTGCCCTTCAGGACTGTCTCCCAAGGGACACTTTCAACCATGCTCCTGAAGAGGCCAAAGTCTGCCCTTCAGAAGTCCAAGGTGGCAGTTTTGCTGGCCCCTCGCCTTGCTTCAGCAAGAATTGAAAATTGTATCATTTCATGATCACTCTGTCCAAGACGACCTCCAACGTTTACATCCCCCACAAGATCTTCTGAATTAACTATCAGCAGGTCCAGTAGGGCACTGTCCCTAGTCAGTTCTCTCACCAGCTGTGTTAGGAAGTTGTCTTCCATGCGCTCTAAGAATCTCCAGGACTGTTGCCTCTCTGCTGTGTTGTATTTCCAGCAGATATCTGGGAAGTTGAAGTCCCCCATGAGTACAAGGGGGAGTGATTGTGAGGCCTCTGCCAGCTGCTTATAGAATATTTCATCTGCCTTTATATCCTGGTTTGGGGGTCTATAACAAATTCCCACCGCAATGTCTGCCTTATTGGTCTTCCCCTTAATTCTTATCCATAGACACTCAACGCTGTCATCGTGCGTATTGCATACAATACTGCTCTTAACATAAAGGGCCACCCCACCACCTCTCTTTCCTTTCCTGTCCCTTCTGAAAAGTTGGTAACCATCAATCACAGCACTCCAGTTATGCGAGTCCTCCCACCACGTTTCTGTGACGGCAACTAGATCATAGTTTTCTTGCTGTACGATGGCCTCCAGCTCCTCCTGTTTGTTACCCATGCTGCGTGCATTCATGTAGATACACTTCAGCTGGGCTAATTGTCCCACTATTTTCCTGGGAGGGCAAGAACTAATTCCCACCTGTTCATGTGCAGACATTTCTGCAGTTACCATCTTATCACTACTCATGTCTTCACTGCCACATGTGTCCTTCTTTCCCTCATCAACTGCCGCAACAGGCTGCAAGGCCGTGCTGGCACCTTTACCTACTAGCACTGGCACGCTACTCCCGGGCACCACTTTAGTAACCTTGGTTCCAACCCCATCCCCCTTCAAAACTAGTTTAAAGCTCTCTCAATGAGCCCTGCTAATTCTTTTTTCCCCAATAATATTTTTCCCAATATCCTTTTTCCCCTTTGGGTTAGGCTTCCCCCACCTGCTGCCAGTATGCCTGGTGAGCTGTAGATCTGCCCGTGATCAAAGAATCCAATGTCCTGCCGTTTACACCAGTCTTTCAGCCATGAGTTGATCTTTTGATTCTTCCTATTTATCCCCCCATCCATCCCTGTGACTGGTGGGATAGAAGAGAACACCACTTGTGCTCCTGATCCCTTGACCAGTCGTCCCATCACTCTGAAGTCCCTTTTCATTGCCTTTAGGCTTCTGGTGGCTACCTCATCATTGCCCACTTGAAATATCAGTAGTGGGTAATAATCTGAGGGCTGAACCAGGGAGTGAATTTCCCTCTGCATATCCTTAATCCTGGCCCCAGGGAGGCAGGTGACTTCCCTGTGGGACGGGTCTGGTCTACAGATTGGGCCCTCTGTTCCACTCAGAAGGGAGTCACCTATTACAATCACCTTTCTTTTTTTCTTAGTTGATGAGGTCCTGAGGCATGGGGGTGGGTGACTAGTCCTGGGTGCCTCGCTGGGTAGATCGTCCTCTTCGTTCTCATCTACCTCATCCCCAAAATCCAGAACTCCAAACCTATTATGCAGATGTAACTGGGAAGGTGAGGGAGGCTGTTGGGGGTTCCGCTTGCCTCTCCGAGGAAGGACCAGCCTCCATTCCACCCTTTCTACTAAGTCCCCTCTCTCTGCCTGGTGACAGGGCGGGAGCGGATCATCTACTTTTATTAGAGCCTCTTCTTGCTGCCTTTGCCTCGGGGTACGGCTCCACCAGTCTATTTCACTTTCACATTCTCTAATGCTTCTTAAACTTTCCACCTCTTCTCTCAGTTCCACCACCTGCCTGAGCAGGTCTTTTATCTGCTGGCATCGCACACAATGGGTGTCTCTGGGTCCCTGTGGTACCACAGCCAGGCTCAGGCATTCGGTGCAGCCAGGGCCCTGTACGGCCGCATCTTGGCGCGGGAGTTCGGTCTGAGTTCTCACATTCTTCTTCACAGGGGCTTTGGGGCGTTTCGTTGCCATTTCCTCTCCTGAGCCTGAACGGACCGTTCGCCCTCAGACTCTCCCTCTTTGTCCTGTGCAGGAGCCCCACACGCTCTGCGCACGTGCGCCTGCAAGCTAACGTACCCGCCCTTGCGCTCATGTGCGCCCGGCATGCGCTCTGAACCTGCTGCGGCCAGCCGCTTTTAAATTTGCCGTGGCTCACCCGGCCCACCCCCAGCCACGTCAGCCTCTCAGCTCCCTCGTGAGATTCCCGACTCGTTTCGGGTCTCTCCACTCTCCTTCGGCTTCTCCGCCTCCGGGAAGCCCCCTCTCCGTCTCGATCTAAATCAAATTTAAAGCCGCAGCACTCACCGCTGCCACTGTCGCTCTCCGCGTGGTCCTTTTCTGCCGGGAAGCTACAGCATGTCCTGTAGGTGCATTGTGATGGCACTCAAGGTGATCTGTTCCACAATCTTCCCCGGCACAGAGGTCAGACTGACAGGCCTCTAGTTCCCCAGATCCTCCTTCTGGCCTTTCTTGTGGAAGGGCGTCACTTTTCCGAACCTGCCGTTAACTGGGACCTCCCTGGTGGGCCAGGACTGCTGATAAATAATGGAAAGGGGCTTGGTGAGCATCTCCAACAGCTCCCTCAGTAGCTCTGGGAGGATCCCATCTGGCCCCATAGACTCGTGTATGTCTAAGTACAGTAGCAGGTCCCTTACCATTTCCCCTTGGATTATGGGGGCTTCATTCTGCTCCCCGTCCCTGTGTTCCAGCTCAAGAGGCTGGGTACCCAGAGGCAAACTGGTCCCACTAGTAGAGACCGAGGCAAAGAAGTCATTAAGTACCTCGGCATTTTTCTCACCCTTTCTCACCATGTTTCCCACTGCATCCAGTGAAGGATGGAGGCTCTCGTTAGCCCTCCTTTTGTTGCTATTGTATTTATTTTAACATTTTTATTGTCTTTTACAGCAGTAGCCACATTAAGTTCTAGTTGGGATTTGGCCCTTCTAATTTTCTCCATGCATAACCCCACAACATCCTCGTAGTCCTCCTGAGTTGCCTCCCCCTGCTTCAAAAGGCCATAAACTCCTTTTTTCCCCTGACTTCCAGCCAGAGCTCTCTGTTCAGCCGGTACCAGACCCCCAAGACCCACAGTTTCTCCAGGAGCAAATATTTGTAGTGCCCTGCAACTCCTCATGCTGTTCTCTTGTGAGAGACACCCCAGTCAAGATGAGCCAGCTGCATGTAAGCATTAAAAGATGAGCAAAAGGTGCTTCAGTCCATGGGGACCTTGAGAAACTCTGGGATTCTGCCAATGGAAGTCACTTGAAGTTCTTCAAGGAAAAGTGGCCAGTCCTGCTTTGGTGGATGGCAGGGGGCGAGGGGGAGAATAGCGGCACACATCCGGAGAGGCTGGGACCTGACAGGCTGAGCAGTGACTCTGAGGAGAAGGGCCTAGGCACTACGGGGATGCCCAACGAGCCAGCAGAGTAGGGACACTACGAACAAGGTCAGGTGCCTATGGGGCTGCATGAGGAGACACATGGGCCACCCAGACAGCCTGGGTTCTCATCCCCCTCACCTCAGCACTGGTGTGGCCCCACACACGTTGGTGTGCGCCAGTGCGTTTCTCCCCATTTTGGAGAGACAGAGGGCTGAAGGAAGTCTGAGAAGCACCAAGAGAGATGCGCTCTTTCTCCCCTCGGTTCTGGCTGTTGTCTCTGCCACCTATGCCTATGAGGAAGCACCTTATCCTTACAGTGCCAGGGTCTCATTGCCTCCCCTTCCCCACCCGAGAGCCTGGGAGGTATCGTACCGTAGTCCTGCCCTTGACATCAAACATCCGCACATGACACTGCCCCAGGAAGAGCCCTGAGTAATGTGGGAGGGACAGGATCTCCCTTCCCAGGGGCTGGGGGTCACGGCTTGGCCCTTTGCCTTAATGTAACACAGCCAGGTTTACTCAGATCTCTCCCACCTTTACATTCCCTTTGTCTACCTGTCATCTCTGCCTCCAGTTTTCTCCTCTAAGCAGCCACTGAGGAGGCTTTGTCAGTAATGGTCCTCAGTGGGACCATTACCACTCCAGGAAACTTTGGAGTTTGAATCTGACTTGGACTGGTTGAGAGTCATCTTCAACTTCCTCTCAGGGCCTGAGGTTCATGCTGAGTGGGGAGGATTAGTTAACAAGAGCAGAGACATGGTGGGACTGAGGCACTCAATGTTTTCTTTGCTTCAGTCTTTCCTGAAAAGGTCTCCGGGGCTCTGTTCTCAGGGAAAGGCTTCAAGGAGGAGGAGAGCTCCTATTGGCAGGAATCTCAGGAAATCCTACAAGGGCCAATGTCAGTGTCTGCCCCTGCAGGGGACTCACCCTGCCAGTGGCACAGGCTGGGAGCAGCCCTGTTGGAAAGGTCTCGGTGGGCAAGGAGCTGGACAGGAGGCAGCCCTGTGCCCTGGCAGCAAGGGAGGTGACCAGCATCCTGCGCTGTATGACCAGGAGCACAACCAGGCGATGAAGGGAATCATAGATCATTCTATGATTCTATGATTGCGCAGGTTACTGTATGCAGATTTCAGATTCCCAATGCAGGAAAGATGTCAGCAACATGGAGCGGGTTTAGCCAAGGGCTCCAAAGATGGTCAGGGACTGGAGCACTTTCCCTGTGAAGAGAGACTGAGGGAGCTGGGCTTGACCTGCCTGGAGAAAGGACAGTCTTGGCAGGAACTTGGAGCAGCATTGCACAGTCCCAGGAAGACTGCGTCAGGTTGATGTCCGTGGTACAAGATACAAGGACAAGAGGGCTGAAACAAGAGAGAGGCAGGGTACACACAGCGAGAAACTTTTCCCACATGGGAATAGTCAAACACCGGAAGCTGTTTCCCAGGGGGTGTGCAGCAGCTCTGTTCCAGAAAGTCACCAAAAGACGTTTGGATACACCCTCAGTAATCTCTTCTGGCCCCACAATGAGAAAGAGATTGGTCAAGACACCTCCTCGGTTCCCTTCCAACCTAAATGCTGCTGTCCTTCCTTCCTCTTCATGTTATCAGTGCAACCCACTTTCTCCACGTGGCGTCAGTTGCATGATGTGTAGAGGAGACCCTCTACATCCATCCCAGCACTGGCAGTAGAGATGCCAAGATGAGCTGTGCTTCATTGACAACCACTGCCAAAGAAGCTCAAACCCCTTCATATGCTTCCAAGATCTCTTTGTCAGTTGGAGTACAGTTGGCTTTGAATCCTCTCTGTACCTGACTCCAAAAGCCTAGGGCTTGACCTTGAGTCTCGAGAATTTGGAGGTAATTACCAAAGTCTTCCTGAGAAGGGTGACCGAGGAGCCAGTGAGGGGAGGTATCCTGCAGGACATCGTACTTAGAATCAAGGCCAGGGATGTAACAGTCAGGGGGGAGAAAGCAGAGTTGAAGTTTCTGAGAGAAGGCAAAGAGCAGGACTTGAGGAGAGCAGGCTTTTGCCTGCTGAGGGACCTGTTTGACACAATCCCATGGGATATGGTCCTGCAGAGAAGAGAGGAGAGATATTAGATGGTCAAGGATCTCCTCTTCAAGCTCCAGCATAGTACACCTGGACATGCACAACGTCAAGCCCTACTGCAGGAAGCTGGTATGGATGAGGAAGGAGCTCCTGGCAACAATCAAGCATGAAGAGGAAGCACAGAGAAAGTGTAAGCTCTCTACTTTCCAGCCTCAGTGGTTCTGTGGCTCTGGGCTGGAGACCTCTATTTGTGTGTGCGTGTTTGTCTGTGGAGGGGTGAAGGAAACCCAGGGCCAGCTCCTGGCTAGATGGAGAGTGTAAGATCAGCTCCGGGAGGGATCGCTACTCTCTGTGTGTCTCTATAGGCCTATGTTTTGCACTAACACAGCACAGCACACAAACAGCCCGACCCTCATTTCTCCTTTCTCCACTGACAGTGGTTTTGTTTGGCCTAGAGACCTCCTGAAGTCACTTCCAGGATGAGTTATTGTGTGTTATTTTTTCCACCACAGGCCTCCCCTTGGTATGGCAGGGAGAGAACTCAGGTTCCCCATGATCATGAAATTAAGCAGACACAAGTTTGGAGCGATCAGCTGTGTCCTTTTAGTCCCACTGAGGCCCCACACAGGGCTGCTGGGCAGGTAACCCCAAAGAGGCCTCATCACATCTGCGCTTAACCTTTGGTTTTCTTTTTCCTTCTTTTCCCTTCCAAGTTTTTCTCTTTCATCATCCTCACACATTCCTCAATAAAGAGCCTCTTTCCCCACTGCCCCGGCTTTGCTCTCTGTTTCCAGGAGGGTTGCTGTGCCGATTCCTACATTGGTCAGTACAAAACTAGTAGCTCCTTTTATTAGCTGTAGCGTCCTGCAATTTTTTATGCTGTTATCTTGAGGTGATGGCTCACCACCGTCACGGTGATCCATCTGCACACAAACATTAACAGCTGGCGAAATGGAGCTTAAGTCCAGGGGACCTTGAGAAACCCTGGGATTTGGACAAAAAGTACTTCTAACATTTCACAAAGGGAAGTGGCCAGTCCTGCATCAAGGACAAAGAATAACCCCATCTATCAGGGCTGCTTGAAAAGTGACCCTGAGGAGAAAGACACCACAAGGGACACCGTACGATCCAGTAGTGCATGCTCACCATGAACAAGGTCAACTGCATATGGGACTGCATTAGGAGGATTGCGGCCACCCCAGGAATCTTGAGTTGCGTCCCCCTTTCAGTGAGTTGTGCTGGGGCCACACTTGACTTGTGTGTCCCTCTCTGGGAATTCCTGCTGTAGACAGGTGGGAGGACCTGGTGAGTATACAGAGGAGGTCTGCACATGTCATCTGCCTAAGGTTCCAAACCCCATCTTTGCTGACTTCTTACCTCCATAATCCCAGGAACATGCTGACCCAGAAGACCACCATGCTCTCCAGACCACTCCAGAGTCCCCTCCTAGAAGATGGGTCTCCTTAATGTCACCTGGGTACTTCCCTCAGATCCACTCACCATCTTACCTGTCACCAGACACCAACTGGAGACTCTGAAACCCAATCCTACGTCTCTGAAAGGTCACAAAAAGACATAGAGCATTTTAGTCCCGAATACATGGAGGCAGAGGAACATGAAGAATTCGGCTCCTTCGTAATCTTGCAGAGTGCAGATCTTTGGAGAAAGATCCCGGCATGAAAGTACGGCACCAGGGAGATCCCATTTTTTTACAGACATGCTACAAAAGAGGCCAGCTCTGAGCCACTTTTAAACACAGTTTGAGAGGGGAACAAGGTGACACAAAATAGGTACATGTCTCAGGTGTAGCGACACAAATGAAAACATTTGTGTAGGAACATAATAACCATGAAAAACAATAACAGCAATAATGATAAAAAAATGATTAAAAATACAAAACAAACTAACAAAAAGGAAGGAATCATACAGCAGGAGTCATTAATGACTGTGGGAGTCATTTATGGAGAGAGGTGGCAAATTTCTCCCTCTTGAAAAAAGACCATGATATCAGAGTCCTAATGGTCTCTTTGAGCTCCCAGTTCCTCAAGCTGTAGATGAAGGGGTTCACTGCTGGAGGAAGCACTGAGTACAGCAGAGCCACCGTTAGGTCTGGAAATGGGCAGGAGATGGAGGGGGGCTTCTGGTGGGCAAATACTCCAGTGCTGACAAAAAAAGAGACCACAGCCAGGTGAGGGAGGCACGTGGAAAAGGCTTTGTGCCGTCCCTGCTCAGAGGGCATCCTCAGCACTGCCTTGAAGATCTGCACATAGGACACCACAATGAAAACCAACCAAACAAATCCTAAACAGACACTGACCACAAGAAGCCCAACTTCCCTGAGGTAGGAGTCTGAGCAGGAGAGCTTGAGGATCTGGGGGATTTCACAGAAGAACTGATCCAAGACATTGCCCTGGCAGAGGGGTAGGGAAAATGTATTGGCCGTGTGCAGCACAGTGTAGAGGAAAACACTGCCCCAGGCAGCTGCTGCCATGTGGACACAAGCTCTGCTGCCCAGGAGGGTCCCGTAGTGCAGGGGTTTGCAGATGGCCACGTAGCGGTCGTAAGACATGACGGTGAGAAGACAGAGTTCTGCTGACATTAAAAAGACCAACACAAAGACCTGTGCTGCACACCCTTGGAAGGAGATGGCCCTGGTGTGCCAGAGGGAATTGGCTTAGAGAGCTGGGCTTGTTCAGCTTGGAGGAGAGGAGGTCTTGGGGGGAACATGGAGCAGCGTTGCACAGTTACCAGGAAGACTGAGCCAGACTCACATCCATGGTAGAAGAGACAAGGACAAGAGGCAATGGATGAAAAAAAGAGACGGTCAAGCCAGATAAGGAGCAACTTTTCAAGCATGAGGATAGTCAAGCACTGGAAGCTGTTTCCCAGAGAGCGTGCAACAGCTCTGTGCTGGAAAAGGATCAAGACGTCTTTGAACAAAGCCCTGACTATTTTCGGTATCTGACCCTATTTTGAGTGGGAGGTTGGTCAAGACACCTCCCCAGTTGCCTTTGGGCCTGAATGGGGCTATCCTCCTTTCCCTTTCATGTTTCCAAATTAGGGAGAGCTCTCAGGTTCTCCCTGACCCCAGAAGTGATTCACATCGGGTGCTGGGCTGCTGCACAGGTGCCCCCAAACAGGCCTGACCACATCCTTGGCTTCCCTTTCCATTTGCCCAAAGCCAAGTTCTTCTCTTTTACTATCCTTCTACCTGCCAAAAATAACAGCCTACCCTGTTAACCCTTTCAGTGCAGGTACTCAGTAAATGTCAGCATCCATGTACAGAGTCTCCAAATGAGCTGGGCATTGAAGCCATCCCATCATTGCAGAAACAGAGATGACTCATTTGACTGGATCTTTGAACCCGGGAACTGGTATCCCATGTCTCCTGAGATTCCCAAGAACACCTAAGCTTTGTCACTGGGCTCACAATCTCTCCAGCCTTCTGCCAGCCACAGTCTTTTAACCCAGGACACTTCTCCCCATCCCTTCAGCACACTGCCTGGTCTCTGCTCTCAGCTGGGTGAAGTCAGGGTGCTCCCTTGCACAGCTTTCCCTACAAAAGTCTTCTCTTTGTGCTGATCCCACTTGTATCTCCTCATGTCATGTACGGCTCCGTCCTCCTCCTGCAGAGTTCCACTAGATGGGCAGTTTTCCTGTTTCTTGCACACCCACTCACCTTCACAACCTTTTTGTATTGTATGCGTATCAAATACTGTCTGAAGCAACTCAGCTTCACCCATTTCCAATTGCAGGCTGAGACATTTTCCCTCTTGGAGCAGACATTCTGAAAAAATGCTCCATATCTGGAGACACTCTTCAATTCTCCAAGTACAGTTGTTAAAAAAAAAAAAAAAAGCCATGCTGGGTTAGTTTTTCACAGAGACAGTTTCAAAGCGTCAACGCAGATTCAATACAGGAATTGTGACAGTCAAGTTACAAAGAGAGAGGAAAAAAAGTTCACAAATTCTCTGTCAGCAAAGAGGAAGTCCCACAGCCCATGGGATGTTTTCATTAGTTGGCCTATAGGAACCGGATTTCTCCTTGGCCTCAAATAGTAGCTCAAATCCTGAGCCGGCAGGACAACATTGGCTGCAGTTGCACACCACTTTCTTGACAAGACTGTGAGTTCAGACCCAGTTGATGGAGTTTCTCACACAGGTCACGGAGGAGGGCAGGGTTTCAGGGAGAGGGGCACACGCTTCAGTTTCCCAAATCTCATGACTCTGCCCAAACCATCTTTCCCTTGACCTCTGGCATCCTATTTCTTGAGATGCAAAGCTGGTGGGTCTTCTGTTGACACTACTTCAATAGTCCTTCTGGTGTTTCTGGGATTTCCCTTAGAGTGGAAAAAAAAAAAAAAAAAAAAGTAATAATAATAAAAAAAAAAAATTAAAAAGTCACAGTTTACTTCCATAGCACCAATCTACTTCCATAGCACCAATTCCGGACAATGCCAATTATATTAGTATTTGCCATATAAGGTATGATTTCCCATCCTGAATTACATGTTGAAAGCCGTTCGGATGAAGGGTGGTCTTGCAAAAGTCACCCTTTGTGTCCCCAGGTGGCACGGACACTGCTGGTTTCCCTCTCCAGAGAGTGGCGGAGGCTGGATCCCCTTCTTAGGACAGGCTCCTTGCCAGGAAGCCAAAGCCATGGGGGGAGCTCACCTGGTTCTTTTTGGCACTTCACTCAACAGCTAATTGGATATATTTGGTGCTTTTCTGGGATTACTGTTCCTGCACAGAGGCTCATAGAAAGACAACTGTTTCTTAAGAGAGGGTGGAAAAGGCCCTGTTATAGCTAAGCAAGCTCACCATGAGCTCTGGAGGGAGCAAGGATGATTATAAAAAGCACCAGGAATGTCCAAAATGCTCTTCCAAAGAGTGAATGGACCGGAGCAGTAGTGATTGACCAAGTGTAGGTCGAGGGGAGAGAGGGTCAAGGGGTGACAGTGAGAAACAAGGGGATGGCTGATGGCTTTAGCCTATCCTTACAACCACGTCTGAAGGCAGCCATGGGAAGCAGTGGATGTCTGTGGGTGGAGCCTGAGGAAGAGGATTGTCCTGGGACGATAGCAGGAAGGAAAGCTCCTCCTGTGCAAACCAGGGGTGATACAGACATTCACCTCTTGTGTGCCTGCCTCAGCCTGGCAGATGGGGAATGCCCACTGCTGGGGGTGGCTGTTCTTAGGAATGGCCCATGAGCTGACCTTGCTCTTTTATCCTCCTTCTCTCCCCACTCTTGGATGGACCTGAGGAAAGAGCCATGAGCCTGGAGGATGCACAAACCTCCTGGGCTGAGGTCCCATCCCTGCAGGGGCAGAGGAAGGGTTTGTGAGACACATGGGCGTGCAGGGAGAGAGCAGTGTGGGGGTTGCAGTGAGTGCGTTAAAGGTGGGAAAAAGGAATGAGCTATTGGGGGTGTGCAGTTCAGTGCTGGGATGTGGAGCTAAAGAGAGGATTCTGGCACGGATTCTCCAGCATTCTGGAGCTTGGAAATCGGGGGATAAATGAGCATTAACAAGGCTTTGGAAGAAACCAGGTGAGATGTGGGGAATTCAAACTGGTAAATCCTCAGAAACCCACATCTTGGTTTTGGAAGCAAGGTAGCAGGCGCAGGCTCAGGACAGGGTAATGTGGTGGGGATGTCCAAGGGGCTTGCTGGGGCTTTGACACCCCAACAAATCTGAGACCCTTGTTCCTTTGGCTATGGCTTCTGTCTCTTCCACTGAGAGCCACAGGAGAACATGAGGTCCTTACAGTTCCGGTGTCTCGTTGCCTCCTCAGCCACCTTCCATAAATCCTGGGAGGTGTTCTACTGCTGACCTGCACCTGGCAACACGCACTCCCAATCACATTGCCCCCAGCAAGAGCCCCAAACATTCCAAGAGGAAAAGGAAAGGAGCCCCATCCTCTGTAGAGGATGTGGGTAAGGATGTGGCCATCCTGCCTGGAGGAGCACATCAAGGGCTTTCACAGTCACCTCTACATTTAAATTTCCTGCTGTACCAAGTGCCTCCAACTTCCGGCTTCACAAGCCCCCAGGGACAGGACCCTTGTCTGCTCATTCCCTCCATGGTCTCTTCAGTGACGGACTTCAGCAGGGCCTGCAAACACCCTCAGAAACCTGGACGTTTGCTTCTGACTCTTACGCTTCTAGAGGCTTGGTCAGTCTTAGAGATCTGCAGTTCAGGAACTCGGCACCAGAGGGCTCATTAACATGCAAAACACCCCGAGGAGCCAAGCCGGGGGGCATAGTTTTCCTTTAGTCTTCAATTCTTCTGCGATTAATTAGAGAGCTTTCAGGAGTGGAGCCCACGTGAAAAGATGTCCAAGCAAAGAGGCCAAGTGCATGCAATGCTTGATTTCAAATTGCCAATTCTGCATGAATGCCAAGGGATTTGGGTTGCAGGAATGTCTCCAAGTAGAGCCTGCATCACCTAGACCCATGTGGATGGACTGGCAGAGCCACCCCCAGCTGGGGGATCCCCACCTCCCAGGCTGAGGCAGGCAGTCAAGATGCAAATATCTGCATCTGTTACAGGCCTCCAGGCAGAGGGTGACTTATCCGGGTCATTGCCATGGAGACCAGCTTCAGGGCAGGTAAGACTGCGCTGGGGAACGGTTCTGTAGCGGAAAAGGCCGACGAGAAGCTCTTTTTGGGGCTTTTTTTGAAGCCGGGACAAGGCCCCTGCTTGTCCTGGGGGCTGTCAGCTGGGGGGGCGGTGCTGCTGAGCGAGCCTGGGCAGAGCCACCGCCACCCCCGGTTTATCCCACCTCCAGGGGATAAAAGGTGTCAGGGCACGGAGGGAGCAACTGGAGCTGGTGTGTGTACTGGCCGGGCCCAGTGCTTCTACTGGTGTACACGGTAAGGTCAGTTGCTCCTGGGGACTCAGCTATGGTTGCTACCAGATCGAAGGCTCTGTTTAGGAAAGCTGTGGGTACCCAGACCGAGGCCCCACGCAAACATATGGGTGTGCAGGCCTCTGGGTGCAGAGAGTGCCGGAGCCTGGTGCTGGCAACGGAGGGTAGCAGAGACAACACCTGTATAAGATGTGAACAGGTGAATGATCTGCTCTACCTGGTGGCCCAGCTGAAGGATGAAGTGGAGAGGCTGAGGAGCATCAGGGAGTGTGAAAGAGAAATTGACTGGTGGGTGCACTCCCTGAGAGTAGGGGAACAGGTTGAGGCCCCGTGTAAATCGGAGGACCCTCTCCCCTCTTCTCATCAAGCAACAGGAGAGGATCTCAGAGAAGAGGGGGAATGGAAACAGGTCCCTGCTCGGGGAAGCAGGCGAGTCCCCTCCCAACCTCTCCCAGCTTCCCAGTTACCTCTGCAGAACAGGTATGGAGTCCTGCAGGAGGAACTGGCCGATGGAGAGGAGGATGGCACACCAAGACTAGAGAAGACAGAAAGTACACGTCACAGCGGACCCAACTTCACCACTAGCTCCAAAAGGAAAAGGAGAAAGGTCATAGTTGTGGGTGACTCTCTGTTGAGGGGGGCAGAGGGACCAATATGCCGCCCTGACCCGCTACACAGGGAAGTCTGTTGCCTCCCTGGGGCTCGGGTCAGGGATGTGACAAACAAACTCCCAGACCTAGTAAACTCCTCTGATTATTACCCCCTGTTAGTATTTCAGGTGGGTAGTGATGAAATGGGTAGGAGGAGGCTGAAATCAATTAAAAGAGATTTTAGAGCCTTAGGGCAGCAGCTCAAGGGGTCAGGAACACAAGTGGTCTTCTCTTCTATCCCACCAGTGGCAACTGTGAATAAAGAAATTGATAGGAAGAGGCAACAGATCAACTTGTGGCTCTGGGACTGGTGTTACAGGCAGGGCTTTGGGTTTTTCAAACATAGGTGGCTATATGAGACACCTGGCATGCCATTGTCAGGTGAGACACAGCTGTCCCAGAAGGGGAAAAGAATTTTGGGGCAGGAGTTAGCAGGGCTCATTGACCGGTCTTTAAACTAGATATGAGGGGGGAAGGGGAGATAACTGGGCCTGTCAAGATTAAACCTGAGGAAAGCATGCCACGGTTTGAAGGAGGCCACATTAGTGAGGACTCACACTCTGACATTTCATCAGAGAAAGGTGATAGACGTTTAGAAATTACTGCTAGAGAACAATGGGAAAACACTTTCCTAGAAGGGGAAAAGGGTACTAGGCTAAGAGTTAACAAAGCTCATGGACAGAGCTTTAAGCCGAAAGTTAAGGGGGATGGGGATAAAACCAGGCCCGCTGGTAATGAACCTGAGTGTCAAGGGCCAAAGATGGGGGTGAAATCAGTAGCCCAGGTCAAGTGCATCTATGCTAATGCACGTAGCATGGGCAACAAACAGGAGGAGCTAGAAGCCATTGTGCGGCAGGACAACTACGACATAGTTGCCATCACAGAAACGTGGTGGGATGATGGTCATGACTGGAATGCTGCAATAAGTGGCTATAAGCTCTTCAGAAGGAATAGGCAAGGAAGGAGGGGCGGGGGTGTGGCTCTGTACATTAGGGAGTTGTTTGACTCTATAGAGATAGACTCCAGTGATGAAGAAGTGGAGTGTTTATGGGTAAGGGTGAAAGGGAAGGCTAACAAAGGTGATTTTGTGCTGGGAGTCTGCTATAGACCACCCAACCAGGATGAGCAGGTTGATGAGGTATTCTATAAGCGGCTGGCTGCAGTCTCGCAAACGCCAGCCCTTGTTCTAGTTGGGGACTTCAACTTACCAGACATCTGCTGGAAATATAATACAGCAGAGAGCAGGCAGGCTAGGAGGTTCCTCGAGTGTATGGAGGATAACTTCCTGACACAAATGGTAGGTGAGCCTACCAGGGGAGGTGCCTTGCTAGACCTACTGTTCACAAACAAAGAAAGGCTAGTGGGGGACGTGGAGGTCGGAGACAGTCTTGGGCTTAGTGATCATGAAATGGTTAAGTTTTCCATTCATAGTGAGGTAAGGAAGGGGGTTAACAAAACCTCCATCTTGGACTTCCGGTGGGCAGACTTTAACCTGTTCAGAACCCTGGTTGGGAGAGTCCCGTGGGAGGTAGTCCTGAGAGACAAAGGAGCCCAGGAAGGCTGGACGCTCTTCAAGAGGGAAATCCTAAAGGCCAGGAGCAGGCTGTCCCCATGAGGCGCAAAATTAAAGGGCGGGGAAAATGGCCGGCCTGGTTGAACAAAGAGCTCTTGATGGGACTTAAGGAAAAAAGGAAGGTTTACCACCTCTGGAAGAGGGGACAGGCAACTCAGGAGGAGTACAGAGATTGTGTTAGGTCATACAGAGAAAAAATCAGGAAGGCAAAAGCCCAGCTGGAACTCAACCTGGCAATTAATATAAGGGACAACAAAAAAAGTTTCTATAAATACATCAACAAAAAGAGTGTGACAGAGAATGTCCATCCCTTACTGGATGCGGGGGGAAACCTTGCAACCAAGGACGAGGAGAAGGCTGAGATACTTAATGCCTTCTTTACCTCTGTCTTTAATAGTCAGACCAGCTACCCCCAGGGTGTTCAGCTTCTTGGGCTGGAAGATAAGAATGGAGAACAGAACAACTCCCCTGTAATCCAGGAGGAAGTAGTTAATGATTTGCTTATGCACCTGGACACGCATAAGTCTATGGGGCCGGATGGCATTCACCCAAAGGTTCTCAGGGAGCTGGCAGGAGAGCTCACCAAGCCTCTCTCTATTATTTACCAACAATCCTGGTCAACAGGAGAGGTGGCAGATGACTGGAGGGTGGCCAATGTGACGCCCATCTACAAGAAGGGCCGGAAGGAGGATCCCGGAAACTACAGGCCTGTCAGCCTGACCTCGGTACCAGGAAAGATCATGGAGAGGATCATCCTGAGTGAGCTCTCAAGGCAAGTGCAGGGCAGCCAAGGGATCAGGGCCAGCCAGCATGGGTTTATGAAAGGGAGGTCGTGCCTGACCAACTTGATCTCTTTCTATGACCATGTGACCCGCTTTCTTGATGAGGGGAAGGCTGTGGATGTTGTCTACCTGGACTTTGGTAAGGCCTTCGACACTGTCCCTCACGGCATTCTCCTGGAGAAACTGGAGAATCATGGCATAGACAAGTGTACCCTCCGCTGGATAAAAAACTGGCTGGATGGCCGTGCCCAGCGAGTTGTGATTAATGGAGCAAAATCTGGTTGGCGGCCGGTCATCAGTGGTGTCCCTCAGGGCTCAGTTTTGGGGCCAGTCTTGTTCAATATCTTCATTGATGATCTAGACAAGGGGATTGAATGCACCCTCAGTAAGTTTGCGGATGACACCAAGTTAGGTGGGAGTGTTGATCTGCTTGAGGGTCGGAAGGCTCTACAGAGGGACCTGGACAGGTTGGATCAATGGGCCAAGGCCAATGGGATGAGGTTTAATAAGGCCAAGTGCCGGGTTCTGCATTTCGGTCACAACAACCCCAAGCAACGCTACAGGCTTGGGGCTGAGTGGCTGGAAAGCTGCCCGGCAGAAAAGGACCTGGGAGTGTTAGTGGACAGCCGGCTTAACATGAGCCAGCAGTGTGCCCAGGTGGCCAAGAAGGACAACGGCATCCTGGCTTGTATCAGGAATAGCGTGGCCAGCAGGAGCAGGGAAGTCATCGTGCCTCTGTACTGGGCACTGGTGAGGCCTCACCTCGAGGGCTGTGTTCAGTTTTGGGCCCCTCACTCCAGGAAAGACATTGAAGTGCTGGAGCGTGTCCAGAGGAGAGCCACCAAGCTGGTGAGGGGTCTGGAGAACAAGTCATATGAGGAGAGGCTGAGGGAACTGGGCATGTTTAGTTTGGAGAAGAGGAGGCTGAGGGGGGACCTCATTGCCCTCTACAACTACCTGAAAGGAAACTGTAGAGAGGCGGGGGTTGGCCTCTTCTCCCAAGGGAATAACGACAGGACCAGAGGAAATGGTATGAAGCTGCGGCAAGGGAGGTTTAGATTAGATATGAGGAAGAATTATTTTACTGAGAGGGTGGTCAGGCACTGCAACAGCCTGCCCAGGGAGGTGGTGGAGTCGCCATCCCTGGAGGTATTTAAGAAACGTGTAGACGTGGCTCTTCAGGGCATGCTCTAGTGCCCGGGATTGTTGGTTTGTGGTGGGGTGTTGTGTGTGTGTGGTTGTGGGTGTGGGGTTTAGTTGGTGGGTGCTTTTTTTTTTTGTGTGTGTGTGTTTTTTTGTTGTTGTTGTTTGTTTGTTTGTTTGTTTGTTTTAATGTGGTTGGACTCGATGATCTCAAAGGTCCCTTCCAACCACTAAGATTCTGTGATTCTGTGATTCTGTGAAAATCACCCCGACCCCAAAATTCTCCCTTTGTGCCTCCAAATCTCCTGTTTTCACCCCAAAAATCTCACCCCTCCACCCCAAATCCCCCCTTTTCACCCCAAAACTACCCCTTCAGTCCCCAAGTCCCTGTTTTTATCCCAGAAGCACCCCTTTGTCCAAAAATCCCCAGTTTTATACCCTCAAATCCCCCTTGACCCTAAAAATCTGTTTTTCAGACCAAATCCCACCCCCTTGACGTCAAAATCTCTTTTCACCCTAAAACCCCTCTTAACCCCAAATTCCCGTGTTTTTACTCCAATCCCCCCCTTGACCCCCAAGGTCTTTCCCTCAGGGACCTGGGGGGTCCCTCTGGGGGTCCTGGGGTCCCCTCGGGCCCTGGAGGAGTCTGGGGGCTCTGGGGTCATTCGGGGGGGGCCCTGGGGCAATTTTGGGGTCCTCTGGGGCAACTTTAAGGTCCCTGGGGTGACTCTGGGGGTCCCTGGGGCAAATTTTGGGGTCCCCGGGGTGATTTTTTGGGGTCTTTAGGGCAGTTTTGAGGTCCCTGGGTGCAAGAAATGGTGGATGGGACCCAAGTCAGACCCCGCCCACCCCCCAGCGGCAGCCAATCAGGAGCCAGCCCCACCCCTTTTCCCACCCCTCCCCCACCTTCCACCCTCCTCCCATCAGCCCCCCCCCCCCCCCTTCCCCCTACCATGGAGCACATGGAGCAGCCCCTCCCCCCCAACTCCACACACCCCTCCCCCCACTGACCCCTCCCCCCTCTCCCAGTCCCTCCCAGTCCCAACTGTACCCGGTCAGCACCAAGACCCAGGGGGGATGCCAGTGCTCCCAGTATGAGGCAGCAGTGCTCCCAGCCCCCCCAGTAAGGGCTCCCAGTGCTCTCACTACAGGGTGCTAGTGCTCCCAGTACTCCCAGTACAGGACACCAGGGCTCGCAGTGCTCACAGTACAGGGCATCAGTACTCCCAGTGCTCCCAGTATGGGCTGGCAGGGCTCCCAGTGCTGCCAGTATAGGATACTAGGCCTCCGAGTGCTCCGAGTATGGGGTGCCAGTGCTCCCAGTATGGAAACCAGTATGAGCTCCCAGTGTTGCCAGTATGTGATACCAGTGCTCCCCAGTATGGGAAACCAGGGCTCCCAAGGCTCCCAGTGTGGGGCGCCGGTGTTCCCAGTGTGCGCTGGCAGTGCTCCCAGTATGGGGCAAAAGGCCTCCCAGTGATCCCAGTACTCCCAGTATGGTAGCCTTTTCCCCCCCAATATGGGGCAGCCAGCCCCAATCCAACCCCCCCAAAGCCCTGCCCCTCCCCCGCCACCCCACGGGGGAGGAAGGGATGGGGGTGGGGGAGGGGTGGTGGGTTCCCCTCCCCCCCAGGGCAGTTTTGGGGGCCACTGGGGGGTTTTGGGGTTCCCTCTGGGCTCTGGGTCCCAAACGGCCCCAAAACAGGCGGGGGGAGGGGGTGGGAAGAGCCTTTTTTCCCCCCAAAACCCCAGCGCTTTGGGGCTACTGCCGAAAATGGGAAGTTTGAGAGGAGGCCTTTCCCAAGGGGTTTTGGGGGGATTTGGGGCCTTTTCAGCCCCATTTAGGGGCAGTTTTACCTCATTTTGGGGCCTTTTTAGTCTGATTTTTGGGGCATTTTAGTCTGATTTGGGGGCATTTTTGCCTGATTTTGGGCCCTTTTAGTCTGATTTTCGGTCTTTTTGTCCTGGTGGGGGAGGGGCGGGGAGTGGGGAAGGGGTGAACACGGGGTGGGGGAGGGGCCACTCCCCATGGAGGGGGCGGGGCCAGGCGGGGGGAAGGCGGTGGGGTGAGGGGAGGGCGGGGGTCACCCCCCAGGGTCCACAGTGTCCCGGTTTGAAGTAAAACCGAACCAATTTTCTGTTCTGTAACTTTACATCCCAGCTAGGCCTCCTCTAACTCTCTGAAATTAACGGCATATTGTGGAGAAAACTGCCCGTTCTCAGAATGATAAGACCAATGTTTGTGCTCCATGCCAAGGAACGATATGCAGGGAGGCCCTTGCTTATACTTATTGCTATAACAACCAAGGTCGGCCAATTTCGTTATTTGCTCCCTTAGAGGGTCGGAAACGGAAAAAACGTAGAGGGGTCACATCGGTGGGGAGGAGTGGACAGGACAGGTGACCCAAACCTGACCAACTGGGGTATTCCATCCCATCTGCCCCATGCTCAGTATAAAGGCTGAGGGATCAAAGGGTCAACCCTTCCTGCGATGGCCGACGTCCAGAGAGGACTCTGTCTGTTCATCTGCCTTTGATCCCGATCCGTGTGTTCCTGACTCCAGAGCTGGAATACAGTTCCCATTCGTCATTGAGTCCAGTCTGGGACTTCCCCAGTGCCTGCCGGTGACGTGACTGTCATCCTGGGAGCTTGATGCGGTTTTGTATATATTGTATCTATTTCATTATTTTCTTCTTTATTTTTATTTTAATATTAATTCTTCATTAAAGTAATTTAGTTCATTCTAAACTTCTGAATCTCCTTTATCTCTTTCTCCTCCTCTCTCCTCTTTTAGGGGGGGGAAGGAGGGGGGAAGGGCCATCTGTCGGTCCGGTTTTGGTAAATTCAGCCGAAACCACAACACACAGTGACCCCCCCCATGACCCCGATGACATCACTGACAGGTCCCCAGCCCCTGCCCCTTCCCCCCAGGAAGTGCCTGCTGAAGGGACTGGGGAGAGACCAGTGACACCAGTATGGGGCACCAGTATGGGACACCAGTGACACCAGTATGGGACACCAGTACAGGGCACCATTGCTCCCACTATGGGAGACCAGTGGTCCCAGTGCTCCCAGTGACACCACTATGAAGCAAAGGGCTCCCAGTATGGGAAACCAGTACTCCCAGCACAGGATAGCACGGCTCCCAGTATGGGACACCAGGGCTCCCAGTATGGGCTCCCAGTATGTGATACCAGTGCTCCCAGTATGGGGTAAAAGGCTCCCAGTGCTGCCAGTATGCGACACCAGTGCTCCCAGTATGGGCTGCCATGCCTCCCAGTGCTCCCAGCATGGGCTGCCATGCCTCCCAGTGCTCCCAGTACGGGGCACCAGTGCTCCCAGTACGGGGTGCCATGCCTCCCAGTGCTCCCAGGACAGGGCGCCCGTGCCTCAAAGTGCTCCCGGTATAGGAGACCAGCACTCCCAGTATGGGGCGCCAGGGCTCCCAGTGCTCCCGGTATGGGCTCCCAGTATCACAGATTCACAGAATCACATGGGGTTGGAAGGGACCTCTGGAGATCATCTAGTCCAACCCCTTGCCAGAGCAGGTCCACCCAGAGCAGGTCCCACAGCAACGTGTCCAGGTGGGTTTGAATGTCTCCAGAGACGGAGACTCCACCACCTCCCTGGGCAGCCTCTTCCAGGGCTCTGCCACCCTCACAGTGAAGAAGTTCCTCCTCATGTTAAGGTGGAACTTCTTATGGGCCAGTTTGTGCCCGTTCCCTCTTGTCCTGTCACTGGGCACCACTGAACAAAGACTGGCCCCATCCTCCTGACACCCTCCCTTTCAGTATTTATAGGCGTTGATCAGATCCCCCCTCAGTCTTCCCTTCTCCAGAGCAGAAGAACAGCCCTGCCCTCAAAATAAGGACTTTGCTTCTCAGAATCATAGAGCTGTCCATGAAGGATAGAAGATACCCCTGGAGAACCAAGATAAGGCCAGTGTCTTGGCTTCTCTGACACATCTTGGAAACTCTCCCAATATCCAGCATCACAGAGAAGTAACTCGCAATAGACCAACTCCAGGGACGTCTGGAGCAATAGACAAGAAGCGAGGATGCTGATGGCTGATGACGCTGCAGAAATGAAGTTGCTTTGTCAAGTTTTACTGTGATTAGTCATTGTTACTGTCTGTGTTAATCAGTGATGAGTCACATCGTGTGGTACCTGAATGCTTGAAGGGTATAAGAGCCCTGTGTAAAACCACATTTCAGGTACCCTAATTTAGCTCAGACGTCTCATTGAATTTCAATGAATTTCACTGAATTTTTTTTTAGAGTTGGAAAGGACCATATAGATCATCTAGTCCAACTCCCCTGCTGAAGCAGGATTGCTTAGAGAATGCTACTCAGGACTGCATCCAGGCAGGTCTTGAAAATCTCCAAAGAAGGGGACTCCACACCCTCCCTGGGCAGCCTGTTCCAGGGCTCTGTCACCCTCACCGTGAAGAAATTCTTTCTCATATTCAAGTGGAACCTCCTATGTTCCAACTTGTGCCCGTTGCCCCTTGTCCTGTCACTGGGAACCACTGAAAAGAGTCTGGCTCCCTCCTCCTTCAACCCACCCTTGAGATACTTATAGGCATTAATAAGGTCTCCCCTCAGCCCTCTCTTCTCCAGACTAAAGAGTCCCAGCTCTCTCAGCCTTTCTTCATAAGGGAGATGCTCCAATCCCTTAATCATCTTTGTTGCCCTTCGCTGGACTCTTTCCAGTAGTTCCCTATCCCTCTTGAATTGGGGAGCCCAGAACTGGATGCAATACTCCAGTTGTGGCCTCACCAGTGCAGAGTAGAGGGGGAGAATGACTTCCCTCGACCTACTGGCCACACTCTTCCCTATGCAGCCCAGGATTCCGTTGGCCTTCCTGGCCACAAGAGCACACTGCTTGCTCATTGTCATTTTGCTGTCTACCAGGACTCCCAGATCTTTCTCTTCGGAGTTTGGCTCCAGCAGGTCCACGCCTAACCTGTATTGGTGCCTGACATTCTTCTTCCCCAGGTGTAGCACCTTACACTTTTCCCTGTTGAACCTCATGAGGTTCTTCCTTGCCCAGCTCTCCAGCCTGTCCAGGTCTCGCTGGATGGCAGCAGGGCCCTCCGGGGTGTCAGCCACCCCACCCAACTTGGTATCATCAGCAAACTTGCTGAGGATACACTCTGTCCCCTCGTCCAGGTCACTGATGAATATGTTGAACAGGACTGGACCAAGTATTGACCCCTGGGGGACACCACTGGTTACAGGCCTCCAGCTGGAACCTGTTCCATTAACCATTATCCTTTGGGTCCTGTCACACAGCCAGTTCTCAATCCACCTCACTGTCCCCTCATCCAGCCCACACTTCCTTAGTTTCCCAATGAGGATGTTATGGGAGACAGTGTCAAAAGCCTTGCTGAAGTCAAGGTAGATGACATCTGCTGCCCTCCCCTCATCCAGCCAACCAGTTATGGCATCATAGAAAGCTATCAGATTGGTCAAGCATGATTTACCCTTGGTAAACCCATGTTGCCCACTTCCAATAACCCCCTGCTCTTCAACTTGTTTGGAGATGACATCTAGAATGAGTCTCTCCATTACCTTCCCAGGGACGGAGGTGAGACTAACTGGTCTGTAGTTCCCTGGGTCCTCCTTCTTGCCCTGTTTGAAGACTGGAGTGATGTTGGCCTTCCTCCAGTCTTCAGGCACCTCTCCTGTTCTCCATGACTTTTCAAATATGATAGAGAGTGGCCCAGCGATAACTTCTGCTAGCTCTCTCAGCACTCGCGGGTGTATCCCATCTGGGCCCATGGACTTATGAATGTCCAGTTTGGCCAAGTGGTCCCGAACCTGGTCCTCTTCTACTGAAGAAAAAACTTCCTCTCTCCATACCCTCCCCCTTGCCTCCAAGGCCAGAGGTTCATGAGGGGCAGCCTTAGCAGTGAAGACTGAAGAAAAGAAGTCTTTCAGCAACTCTGCCTTCTCTGTGTCTTCCACCACTAGGGTGCCCATCTCATTCCTCAGTGGGCCCACATTATCCCTAATCTTCCTTTTTCTGTTTACATACCAGAAAAAACCCTTTTTGTTGTTCTTAACTGTAGTGGCCAAGTTGAGTTCAGCTTGAGCCTTGGCCCTTCTAATTTTCCCCCTGCATATCTTCACTGCTTCCTGGTATTTCTCCTTGCCTACCAGGCCCTTTTTCCAAAGATCATAAACCTTCTTTTTGTTCCTGAGCTCCAGCCAAAGCTCTCTCTTTAGCCAGGCTGGTCTTCTTCCCTTCCTGCTTGATTTTTGGGACTTGGGTATGGCTCTTTCCTGGGCTTTTAAGAGTGCCTCCTTGAAGTGCGACCAGCCTTCCTGGGCACCTTTGCCCTTCAGGATTGTCTCCCAAGGGACGCTTTCAACCATGCTCCTGAAGAGGCCAAAGTCTGCCCTTCAGAAGTCCAAGGTGGCAGTTTTGCTGGCCCCTCGCCTTGCTTCAGCAAGAATTGAAAATTGTATCATTTCATGATCACTCTGTCCAAGACGACCTCCAACGTTTACATCCCCCACAAGACCTTCTGAATTAACTATCAGCAGGTCCAGTATGGCACTTTCCGTAGTCGGTTCCCTCACCAGCTGTGTTAGGAAGTTGTCTTCCATGCGCTCTAAGAATCTCCAGGACTGTTGCCTCTCTGCTGTGTTGTATTTCCAGCAGATATCTGGGAAGTTGAAGTCCCCCATGAGTACAAGGGAGAGTGATCGTGAGGCCTCTGCCAGCTGCTTATAGACTATTTCATCAGTCTTTATATCCTGGTTTGGGGGTCTGTAACAAACTCCCACCACAAGGTCTGCCTTATTGGTCTTCCCCTTGATTCTTATCCATAGGCACTCAACACTGTCTTCATGTGTATTGCCAAGTTCTAGGCATACAATACTACTCTTAACATAAAGGGCCACCCCACCACCTCTCTTTCCTTTCCTGTCCCTTCTGAAGAGGTGATAGCTGTCAATCACAGCATTCCAGTTATGCGAGTCCTCCCACCACGTTTCTGTGACGGCAACTAGATCATAGTTTTCTTGCTGTACGATGGCCTCCAGCTCCTCCTGTTTGTTACCCATGCTGCGTGCATTCATGTAGATACACTTCAGCTGGGCTAATTGTCCCACTATTTTCCTGGGAGGGCAAGAACTAATTCCCACCTGTTCATGTGCAGACATTTCTGCAGTTACCATCTTATCACTACTCATGTCTTCACTGCCACATGTGTCCTTCTTTCCCTCATCAACTGCCGCAACAGGCTGCAAGGCCGTGCTGGCACCTTTACCTACTAGCACTGGCACGCTACTCCCGGGCACCACTTTAGTAACCTTGGTTCCAACCCCATCCCCCTTCAAAACTAGTTTAAAGCTCTCTCAATGAGCCCTGCTAATTCTTTTTTCCCAATAATATTTTTCCCAATATCCTTTTTCCCCTTTGGGTTAGGCTTCCCCCACCTGCTGCCAGTATGCCTGGTGAGCTGTAGATCTGCCCGTGATCAAAGAATCCAATGTCCTGCCGTTTACACCAGTCTTTCAGCCATGAGTTGATCTTTTGATTCTTCCTATTTATCCCCCCATCCATCCCTGTGACTGGTGGGATAGAAGAGAACACCACTTGTGCTCCTGATCCCTTGACCAGTCGTCCCATCACTCTGAAGTCCCTTTTCATTGCCTTTAGGCTTCTGGTGGCTACCTCATCATTGCCCACTTGAAATATCAGTAGTGGGTAATAATCTGAGGGCTGAACCAGGGAGTGAATTTCCCTCTGCATATCCTTAATCCTGGCCCCAGGGAGGCAGGTGACTTCCCTGTGGGACGGGTCTGGTCTACAGATTGGGCCCTCTGTTCCACTCAGAAGGGAGTCACCTATTACAATCACCTTTCTTTTTTTCTTAGTTGATGAGGTCCTGAGGCATGGGGGTGGGTGACTAGTCCTGGGTGCCTCACTGGGTAGATCGTCCTCTTCGTTCTCATCTACCTCATCCCCAAAATCCAGAACTCCAAACCTATTATGCAGATGTAACTGGGAAGGTGAGGGAGGCTGTTGGGGGTTCCGCTTGCCTCTCCGAGGAAGGACCAGCCTCCATTCCACCCTTTCTACTAAGTCCCCTCTCTCTGCCTGGTGACAGGGCGGGAGCGGATCATCTACTTTTATTAGAGCCTCTTCTTGCTGCCTTTGCCTCGGGGTACGGCTCCACCAGTCTATTTCACTTTCACATTCTCTAATGCTTCTTAAACTTTCCACCTCTTCTCTCAGTTCCACCACCTGCCTGAGCAGGTCTTTTATCTGCTGGCATCGCACACAATGGGTGTCTCTGGGTCCCTGTGGTACCACAGCCAGGCTCAGGCATTCGGTGCAGCCAGGGCCCTGTACGGCCGCATCTTGGCGCGGGAGTTCGGTCTGAGTTCTCACATTCTTCTTCACAGGGGCTTTGGGGCGTTTCGTTGCCATTTCCTCTCCTGAGCCTGAACGGACCGTTCGCCCTCAGACTCTCCCTCTTTGTCCTGTGCAGGAGCCCCACACGCTCTGCGCACGTGCGCCTGCAAGCTAACGTACCCGCCCTTGCGCTCACGTGCGCCCGGCATGCGCTCTGAACCTGCTGCGGCCAGCCGCTTTTAAATTTGCCGTGGCTCACCCGGCCCACCCCCAGCCACGTCAGCCTCTCAGCTCCCTCGTGAGATTCCCGACTCGTTTCGGGTCTCTCCACTCTCCTTCGGCTTCTCCGCCTCCGGGAAGCCCCCTCTCCGTCTCGATCTAAATCAAATTTAAAGCCGCAGCACTCACCGCTGCTACTGTCGCTCTCCGCGTGGTCCTTTTCTGCCGGGAAGCTACAGCATGTCCTGTAGGTGCATTGTGATGGCACTCAAGGTGATCTGTTCCACAATCTTCCCCAGCACAGAGGTCAGACTGACAGGCCTCTAGTTCCCCAGATCCTCCTTCTGGCCTTTCTTGTGGAAGGGCGTCACTTTTCCGAACCTGCCGTTAACTGGGAGCTCCCTGGTGGGCCAGGACTGCTGATAAATAATGGAAAGGGGCTTGGTGAGCATCTCCAACAGCTCCCTCAGTAGCTCTGGGAGGATCCCATCTGGCCCCATAGACTCGTGTATGTCTAAGTACAGTAGCAGGTCCCTTACCATTTCCCCTTGGATTATGGGGGCTTCATTCTGCTCCCCGTCCCTGTGTTCCAGCTCAAGAGGCTGGGTACCCAGAGGCAAACTGGTCCCACTAGTAGAGACCGAGGCAAAGAAGTCATTAAGTACCTCGGCATTTTTCTCACCCTTTCTCACCATGTTTCCCACTGCATCCAGTGAAGGATGGAGGCTCTCGTTAGCCCTCCTTTTGTTGCTATTGTATTTATTTTAACATTTTTATTGTCTTTTACAGCAGTAGCCACATTAAGTTCTAGTTGGGATTTGGCCCTTCTAATTTTCTCCATGCATAACCCCACAACATCCTCGTAGTCCTCCTGAGTTGCCTCCCCCTGCTTCAAAAGGCCATAAACTCCTTTTTTCCCCTGACTTCCAGCCAGAGCTCTCTGTTCAGCCGGTACCAGACCCCCAAGACCCACAGTTTCTCCAGGAGCAAATATTTGTAGTGCCCTGCAACTCCTCATGCTGTTCTCTTGTGAGAGACACCCCAGTCAAGACGAGCCAGCTGCATGTAAGCATTAAAAGATGAGCAAAAGGTGCTTCAGTCCATGGGGACCTTGAGAAACTCTGGGATTCTGCCAATGGAAGTCACTTGAAGTTCTTCAAGGAGAAGTGGCCAGTCCTGCTTTGGTGGATGGCAGGGGGCGAGGGGGAGAATAGCGGCACACATCCGGAGAGGCTGGGACCTGACAGGCTGAGCAGTGACTCTGAGGAGAAGGGCCTGGGCACTACGGGGATGCCCAACGAGCCAGCAGAGTAGGGACACTACGAACAAGGTCAGGTGCCTATGGGGCTGCATGAGGAGACACATGGGCCACCCAGACAGCCTGGGTTCTCATCCCCCTCACCTCAGCACTGGTGTGGCCCCACAAACGTTGGTGTGCGCCAGTGCGTTTCTCCCCATTTTGGAGAGACAGAGGGCTGAAGGAAGTCTGAGAAGCACCAAGAGAGATGCGCTCTTTCTCCCCTCGGTTCTGGCTGTTGTCTCTGCCACCTATGCCTATGAGGAAGCACCTTATCCTTACAGTGCCAGGGTCTCATTGCCTCCCCTTCCCCACCCGAGAGCCTGGGAGGTATCGCACCGTAGTCCTGCCCTTGACATCGAACATCCCCACATGACACTGCCCCAGGAAGAGCCCTGAGTAACGTGGGAGGGACAGGATCTCCCTTCCCAGGGGCTGGGCGTCACAGCTTGGCCCTTTGCCTTAATGTAACACAGCCAGGTTTACTCAGATCTCTCCCACCTTTACATTCCCTTTGTCTACCTGTCATCTCTGCCTCCAGTTTTCTCCTCTAAGCAGCCACTGAGGAGGCTTTGTCAGTAATGGTCCTCAGTGGGACCATTACCACTCCAGGAAACTTTGGAGTTTGAATCTGACTTGGACTGGTTGAGAGTCATCTTCAACTTCCTCTCAGGGCCTGAGGTTCATGCTGAGTGGGGAGGATTAGTTAACAAGAGCAGAGACATGGTGGGACTGAGGCACTCAATGTTTTCTTTGCTTCAGTCTTTCCTGAAAAGGTCTCCGGGGCTCTGTTCTCAGGGAAAGGCTTCAAGGAGGAGGAGAGCTCCTATTGGCAGGAATCTCAGGAAATCCTACAAGGGCCAATGTCAGTGTCTGCCCCTGCAGGGGACTCACCCTGCCAGTGGCACAGGCTGGGAGCAGCCCTGTTGGAAAGGTCTCGGTGGGCAAGGAGCTGGACAGGAGGCAGCCCTGTGCCCTGGCAGCAAGGGAGGTGACCAGCATCCTGCGCTGTATGACCAGGAGCACAACCAGGCGATGAAGGGAATCATAGATCATTCTATGATTCTATGATTGCGCAGGTTACTGTATGCAGATTTCAGATTCCCAATGCAGGAAAGATGTCAGCAACATGGGGCAGGTTTAGCCAAGGGCTCCAAAGATGGTCAGGGACTGGAGCACTTTCCCTGTGAAGAGAGACTGAGGGAGCTGGGCTTGACCTGCCTGGAGAAAGGACAGTCTTGGCAGGAACTTGGAGCAGCATTGCACAGTCCCAGGAAGACTGCGTCAGGTTGATGTCCGTGGTACAAGATACAAGGACAAGAGGGCTGAAACAAGAGAGAGGCAGGGTACACACAGCGAGAAACTTTTCCCACATGGGAATAGTCAAACACCAGAAGCTGTTTCCCAGGGGGTGTGCAGCAGCTCTGTTCCAGAAAGTCACCAAAACATGTTTGGATACACCCTCAGTAATCTCTTCTGGCCCCACAATGAGAAAGAGATTGGTCAAGACACCTCCTCGGTTCCCTTCCAACCTAAATGCTGCTGTCCTTCCTTCCTCTTCATGTTATCAGTGCAACCCACTTTCTCCACGTGGCGTCAGTTGCATGATGTGTAGAGGAGACCCTCTACATCCATCCCAGCACTGGCAGTAGAGATGCCAAGATGAGCTGTGCTTCATTGACAACCACTGCCAAAGAAGCTCAAACCCCTTCATATGCTTCCAAGATCTCTTTGTCAGTTGGAGTACAGTTGGCTTTGAATCCTCTCTGTACCTGACTCCAAAAGCCTAGGGCTTGACCTTGAGTCTCGAGAATTTGGAGGTAATTACCAAAGTCTTCCTGAGAAGGGTGACCGAGGAGCCAGTGAGGGGAGGTATCCTGCAGGACATCGTACTTAGAATCAAGGCCAGGGATGTAACAGTCAGGGGGGAGAAAGCAGAGTTGAAGTTTCTGAGAGAAGGCAAAGAGCAGGACTTGAGGAGAGCAGGCTTTTGCCTGCTGAGGGACCTGTTTGACACAATCCCATGGGATATGGTCCTGCAGAGAAGAGAGGAGAGCTATTAGATGGTCAAGGATCTCCTCTTCAAGCTCCAGCATAGTACACCTGGACATGCACAACGTCAAGCACTACTGCAGGAAGCTGGTATGGATGAGGAAGGAGCTTCTGGGTACAATCAAGAGGAAGCACAGAGAAAGTGTAAGCTCTCTACTTTCCAGCCTCAGTGGTTCTGTGGCTCTGGGCTGGAGAGCTCTACTTGTGTGTGTGTGTTTGTGGAGGGGTGAAGGAAACCCAGGGCCAGCTCCTGGCTAGATGGAGAGTGTAAGATCAGCTCCGGGAGGGATCGCTACTCTCTGTGTGTCTATATAGGCCTATGTTTTGCACTAACACAGCCCAGCACACAAACAGCCCGACCCTCATTTCTCCTTTCTCCACTGACAGTAGTTTTGTTTGGCCTAGAGACCTCCTGAAGTCACTTCCAGGATGAGTTATTGTGTGTTATTTTTTCCACCACAGGCCTCCCCTTGGTATGGCAGGGAGAGAACTCAGGTTCCCCATGATCATGAAATTAAGCAGACACAAGTTTGGAGCGATCAGCTGTGTCCTTTTAGTCCCACTGAGGCCCCACACAGGGCTGCTGGGCAGGTAACCCCAAAGAGGCCTCATCACATCTGCGCTTAACCTTTGGTTTTCTTTTTCCTTCTTTTCCCTTCCAAGTTTTTCTCTTTCATCATCCTCACACATTTCTCAACAAAGAGCCTCTTTCCCCACTGCCCCTGGCTTTGCTCTCTGTTTCCAGGAGGGTTGCTGTGCCGATTCCTACATTGGTCAGTACAAAACTAGTAGCTCCTTTTATTAGCTGTAGCGTCCTGCAATTTTTTATGCTGTTATCTTGAGGTGATGGCTCACCACCGTCACGGTGGTCCATCTGCACACAAACATTAACAGCTGGCGAAATGGAGCTTAAGTCCAGGGGACCTTGAGAAACCCTGGGATTTGGACAAAAAGTACTTCTAACATCTCACAAAGGGAAGTGGCCAGTCCTGCATCAAGGCAAAGAATAACCCCATCTATCAGGGCTGCCTGAAAAGTGACCCTGAGGAGAAAGACACCACAAGGGACACCGTACGATCCAGTGGTGCATGCTCACCATGAACAAGGTCAACTGCATATGGGACTGCATTAGGAGGATTGCGGCCACCCCAGGAATCTTGAGTTGCGTCCCCCTTTCAGTGAGTTGTGCTGGGGCCACACTTGACTTGTGTGTCCCTCTCTGGGAATTCCTGCTGTGGACAGGTGGGAGGACCTGGTGAGTATACAGAGGAGGTCTGCACATGTCATCTGCCTAAGGTCCCAAACCCCATCTTTGCCGACTTCTTCCCTCCATAATCCCAGGAACATGCTGACCCAGAAGACCACCATGCTGTCCAGACCACTCCAGAGTCCCCTCCTAGAAGGTGGGTCTCCTTAACGTCACCTGGGTACTTCCCTCAGATCCACTCACCATCTTACCTGTCACCAGACACCAACTGGAGACTCTGAAACCCAATCCTACGTCTCTGAAAGGTCACAAAAAGACATAGAGCATTTTAGTCCCGAATACATGGAGGCAGAGGAACATGAAGAATTCGGCTCCTTCGTAATCTTGCAGAGTGCAGATCTTTGGAGAAAGATCCCGGCATGAAAGTACGGCACCAGGGAGATCCCATTTTTTTACAGACATGCTACAAAAGAGGCCAGCTCTGAGCCACTTTTAAACACAGTTTGAGAGGGGAACAAGGTGACACAAAATAGGTACATGTCTCAGGTGTAGCGACACAAATGAAAACATTTGTGTAGGAACATAATAACCATGAAAAACAATAACAGCAATAATGATAAAAAAATGATTAAAAATACAAAACAAACCAACAAAAAGGAAGGAATCATACAGCAGGAGTCATTAATGACTGTGGGAGTCATTTATGGAGAGAGGTGGCAAATTTCTCCCTCTTGAAAAAAGACCATGATATCAGAGTCCTAATGGTCTCTTTGAGCTCCCAGTTCCTCAAGCTGTAGATGAAGGGGTTCACTGCTGGAGGAAGCACTGAGTACAGCAGAGCCACCGTTAGGTCTGGAAATGGGCAGGAGATGGAGGGGGGCTTCAGGTGGGCAAATACTCCAGTGCTGACAAAAAAAGAGACCACAGCCAGGTGAGGGAGGCACATGGAAAAGGCTTTGTGCCGTCCCTGCTCAGAGGGGATTCTCAGCAGTGACAAGTGGTGTCCCTCAAGGGTCCGTGCTGGGACCAGTACTGTTTAACATTTTTATCTAAGACATAGACAGAGGGATTGAGAGCACCATCAGCAAGTTTGCAGATGACACCAAGCTGTGTGGTGTTGTCGATACACCAGAGAGATGGGATGTCATTCAGAGGGACCTGGACAGGCTGGAGAGGTGGGCCCAGTTGAACCTCATGAGGTTCAACAAAAGCAAGTGCAGGATTCTGCACCTGGGAAGAAACAATCCTCAGTATAAATACAGACTGGGGGATGAGGTATTAGAAAGCAGCCCTGAGGAAAGGGACTTGGGGGTGCTGATGGACGAGAAGCTGGACATGAGCAGGCAGTGTGCTCTCGCAGCCCAGAAGGCCAATCACATCCTGGGCTGCATCAAAAGAAGTGTTGCCAGCAGATCCAGAGAGGTGATTCTGCCACTTTACTCTGCACTGGTGAGACCTCACCTGGAGTACTGTGTGCAGGTCTGGAGCCCTCAATATAGAAAGGACATGGACCTGATGGAGCGGGTCCAGAGGAGGGCCACCAAAATGATCAGGGGGCTGGAGCACCTCTCCTATGAGGACAGACTGAGGGAGCTGGGGTTGTTCAGCTTGGAGAAAAGGAGGCTCCGGGGAGACCTCATAGTGGCCTTCCAGTACCTGAGGGGGGCCTACAGGAAGGCTGGAGAGGGTCTGTTTACAAAGGCCTGCAGTGACAGGACGAGGGGCAATGGTTTTAAGTTGGAGAAGGGGAGATTTAGATTGGATATTAGGAAAAAGTTCTTTACCATGAGAGTGGTGGAGCACTGGAACAGGTTGCCCAGGGAGGTGGTTGAGGCCCCTTCCCTTGAGATATTCAAGGTGAAGCTCGACAAGGCCCTGGGCAACCTGGTCTAGTTGGGGGTGTCCCTGCTGACTGCGGGGAGGTCGGACTAGATGACCGTTGGAGGTCCCTTCCGGCCTGGACCAATCTATGAATCTATGAGGTAGGAGTCTGAGCAGGAGAGCTTGAGGATCTGGGGGATTTCACAGAAGAACTGGTCCAAGACATTGCCCTCGCAGAGGAGTAGGGAAAATGTATTGGCCGTGTGCAGCAGAGCGTGGAGAAACCCACTGCCCCAGGCAGCTGCTGCCATGTGGACACAAGCTCTGCTGCCCAGGAGGGTCCCGTAGTGCAGGGGTTTGCAGATGGCCACGTAGCGGTCGTAGGACATGACGGTGAGAAGACAGAGTTCTGCTGACATTAAAAAGACCAACACAAAGACCTGTGCTGCACACCCTTGGAAAGAGATGGCACTGGTGTCCCAGAGGGAATTGGCTTAGAGAGCTGGGCTTGTTCAGCTTGGAGGAGAGGAGGTCTTGGGGGGAACATGGAGCAGCGTTGCACAGTTACCAGGAAGACTGAGCCAGACTCACATCCATGGTAGAAGAGACAAGGACAAGAGGCAATGAGCGAAAAAAGAGACGGTCAAGCCAGATAAGGAGCAACTTTTCAAGCATGAGGATAGTCAAGCACTGGAAGCTGTTTCCCAGAGAGCGTGCAACAGCTCTGTCCTGGAAAAGGATCAAGACGTCTTTGAACAAAGCCCTGACTATTTTCGGTATCTGACCCTATTTTGAGTGGGAGGTTGGTCAAGACACCTCCCCAGTTGCCTTTGGGCCTGAATGGGGCTATCCTCCTTTCCCTTTCATGTTTCCAAATTAGGGAGAGCTCTCAGCTTCTCCCTGACCCCAGAAGTGATTCACATCAGGTGCTGGGCTGCTGCACAGGTGCCCCCAAACAGCCCTGACCACATCCTTGGCTTCCCTTTCCATTTGCCCAAAGCCAAGTTCTTCTCTTTTACTATCCTTCTACCTGCCAAAAATAACAGCCTACCCTGTTAACCCTTTCAGTGCAGGTACTCAGTAAATGTCAGCATCCATGTACAGAGTCTCCAAATGAGCTGGGCATTGAAGCCATCCCATCATTGCAAAAACAGAGATGACTCATTTGACTGGATCTTTGAACCCGGGAACTGGTATCCCATGTCTCCTGAGATTCCCGAGAACACCTAAGCTTTGTCACTGGGCTCACAATCTCTCCAGCCTTCTGCCAGCCACAGTCTTGTAACCCAGGACACTTCTCCCCATCCCTTCAGCACACTGCCTGGTCTCTGCTCTCAGCTGGGTGAAGTCAGGGTGCTCCCTTGCACAGCTTTCCCTACAAAAGTCTTCTCTTTGTGCTGATCCCACTTGTATCTCCTCATGTCATGTACGGCTCCGTCCTCCTCCTGCAGAGTTCCACTAGATGGGCAGTTTTCCTGTTTCTTGCACACCCACTCACCTCCACAACCTTTTTGTATTGTATGCGTATCAAATACTGTCTGAAGCAACTCAGCTTCACCCATTTCCAATTGCAGGCTGAGACATTTTCCCTCTTGGAGCAGACATTCTGAAAAAATGCTCCATATCTGGAGACACTCTTCAATTCTCCAAGTACAGTTGTTAAAAAAAAAAAAAAAAAAGCCATGCTGAGTTAGTTTTTCACAGAGACAGTTTCAAAGCATCAACGCAGATTCAATACAGGAATTGTGACAGTCAAGTTACAAAGAGAGAGGAAAAAAAGTTCACAAATTCTCTGTCAGCAAAGAGGAAGTCCCACAGCCCATGGGATGTTTTCATTAGTTGGCCTATAGGAACCGGATTTCTCCTTGGCCTCAAATAGTAGCTCAAATCCTGAGCCAGCAGGACAACATTGGCTGCAGTTGCACACCACTTTCTTGACAAGACTGTGAGTTCAGACCCAGTTGATGGAGTTTCTCACACAGGTCACGGAGGAGGGCAGGGTTTCAGGGAGAGGGGCACACGCTTCAGTTTCCCAAATCTCATGACTCTGCCCAAACCATCTTTCCCTTGACCTCTGGCATCCTATTTCTTGAGATGCAAAGCTGGTGGGTCTTCTGTTGACACTACTTCAATGGTCCTTCTGGTGTTTCTGGGATTTCCCTTAGAGTGGAAAAAAAAAAAAAAAAAAAAAAAAAAAAAAGTAATAATAATAATAATAATAAAAAAATTTAAAAAGTCACAGTTTACTTCCATAGCACCAATCTACTTCCATAGCACCAATTCCGGACAATGCCAATTATATTAGTATTTGCCATATAAGGTATGATTTCCCATCCTGAATTACATGTTGAAAGCCGTTCGGATGAAGGGTGGTCTTGCAAAAGTCACCCTTTGTGTCCCCAGGTGGCACGGACACTGCTGGTTTCCCTCTCCAGAGAGTGGCGGAGGCTGGATCCCCTTCTTAGGACAGGCTCCTTGCCAGGAAGCCAAAGCCATGGGGGGAGCTCACCTGGTTCTTTTTGGCACTTCACTCAACAGCTAATTGGATATATTTGGTGCTTTTCTGGGATTACTGTTCCTGCACAGAGGCTCATAGAAAGACAACTGTTTCTTAAGAGAGGGTGGAAAAGGCCCTGTTATAGCCAAGCAAGCTTACCATGAGCTCTGGAGGGAGCAAGGATGATTATAAAAAGCACCAGGAATGTCCAAAATGCTCTTCCAAAGAGTGAATGGACCGGAGCAGTAGTGATTGGCCAAGTGTAGGTCGAGGGGAGAGAGGGTCAAGGGGTGACAGCGAGAAACAAGGGGATGGCTGATGGCTTTAGCCTATCCTTACAACCACGTCTGAAGGCAGCCATGGGAAGTAATGGATGTCTGTGGGTGGAGCCTGAGGAAGAGGATTGTCCTGGGACGATGGTAGGAAGGAAAGCTCCTCCTGTGCAAACCAGGGGTGATACAGACATTCACCTCTTGTGTGCCTGCCTCAGCCTGGCAGATGGGGAATGCCCACTGCTGGGGGTGGCTGTTCTTAGGAATGGCCCATGAGCTGACCTTGCTCTTTTATCCTCCTTCTCTCCCCACACTTGGATGGACCTGAGGAAAGAGCCATGAGCCTGGAGGATGCACAGACCTCCTGGGCTGAGGTCCCATCCCTGCAGGGGCAGAGGAAGGGTTTGTGAGACACATGGGCGTGCAGGGAGAGAGCAGTGTGGGGGTAGCAGTGAGTGCGTTAAAGGTGGGAAAAAGGAATGAGCTATTGGGGGTGTGCAGTTCAGTGCTGGGATGTGGAGCTAAAGAGAGGATTCTGGCACGGATTCTCCAGCATTCTGGAGCTTGGAAATCGGGGGATAAATGAGCATTAACAAGGCTTTGGAAGAAACCAGGTGAGATGTGGGGAATTCAAACTGGTAAATCCTCAGAAACCCACATCTTGGTTTTGGAAGCAAGGAAGCAGGCGCAGGCTCAGGACAGGGTAATGTGGTGGGGATGTCCAATGGCCTTGCTGGGGCTCTGACACCCCAACAAATCTGAGACCCTTGTTCCCTTGGCTATGGCTTCTGTCTCTTCCACTGAGAGCCACAGGAGAACATGAGGTCCTTACAGTTCCAGTGTCTCGTTGCCTCCTCAGCCACCTGCCATAAATCCTGGGAGGTGTCCTACTGCTGACCTGCACCTGGCAAGACGCACTCCCAATCACATTGCCCCCACCAAGAGCCCCAAACATTCCAAGAGGAAAAGGAAAGGAGCCCCATCCTCTGTAGAGGATGTGGGTAAGGATGCGGCCATCCTGCCTGGAGGAGCACATCAAGGGCTTTCACAGTCACCTCTACTTTTAAATTTCCTGCTGTACCAAGTGCCTCCAACTTCCGGCTTCACAAGCCCCCAGGGACAGGACCCTTGTCTGCTCATTCCCTCCATGGTCTCTTCAGTGATGGACTTCAGCAGGGCCTGCAAACACCCTCAGAAACCTGGACGTTTGCTTCTGACTCTTACGCTTCTAGAGGCTTGGTCAGTCTTAGAGATCTGCAGTTCAGGAACTCGGCACCAGAGGGCTCATTAACATGCAAAACACCCCGAGGAGCCAAGCCAGGGCACAGTTTTCCTTCAGTCTTCAATTCTTCTGTGATTAATTAGAGAGCTTTCAGGGGTGGAGTCCACGTGAAAAGATGTCCAAGCAAAGAGGCCAAGTGCATGAAATGCTTGATTTCAAATTGCCAATTCTGCATGAATGCCAAGGGATTTGGGTTGCAGGAATGTCTCCAAGTAGAGCCTGCATCACCTAGACCCATGTGGATGGACTGGCAGAGCCACCCCCAGCTGGGGGATCCCCACCTCCCAGGCTGAGGCAGGCAGTCAAGATGCAAATATCTGCATCTGTTACAGGCCTCCAGGCAGAGGGTGACTCATTCCCATGACCCTCTAAGCCTGGATCAGCTCATTGTGCTTTTGCTGTCCTTCCCTTCAACTGTCAAGAATATGGCAGGTTTGGCTTTGGCATCATCCCTGTGTCCTGGGACAAGGTTTCTCAATTCCTCCTCTGCAGCTTCCCTGCTTCCACCTCCTCTGTGCTGCCTCTTTCTGCAGGACCTCAGTCAGTTCCGACAAGCAGCCTCCTGAGGCGGTTGCTTCTTTTCAAGGGTATTTGGAGAGATCATTTTGGTGCCTGGAGGAGGCTGTCCTGAAAGGCTTATCACATTTCCCATGGTCCTTCACGCGTGAGAGTTACTTCCCATGGCACCACGTGCATCAGTGTCCCAAGTACATCAAAGTCTTCTTCTCTGGAGTCCACCCATTTTTGCTCTGCTGCTGGCCTTCCTCACTCCTCTTTGGCACCTGAGACCCCACTAGTTCCTGCTCACAACAGCCAAGGCTGACACTGATTTTCACCTCCCTGACCAGCTCTTTTTGGTTTGTTTTTTTTTTTTCTTTCCAGGACCATGTCCAGGTGAGCATCACCCTTGTTTGCCCACCCGGCAGCTGTGTTCAGAAGTTGTCCTGCAGGTCCTGCAGGCTGCCGGCATCCTGTTTCTTTGCCTGGCCAGTGAATGCCAGGGCAACTACTGTACCCCATAGGAACCTGTTCATTGACTACTTGGAGACTTCTTCAGGTTGGTGTTAAAAGACTTATTGTGCCTACTGTGCCTGATCAAGTGGATTATAACGGCCAAGACAGGGCCACCCTTAATGGCCTCTCCTCTCATCCTCACTCACACAAGCTCACTCAGCCTCTTGTCCATCTCATTGAGGAGTTCCATATATCTGAGGTTCTCCTTCACACAAGTGGCATCACCCCATCCTCATCCTCCCTGTCACTCCCTCCAGCAGAGCCCGTATCCTTCCGTTGCAACACCACAGCTCAGCAAGCTGTCCCACCACATCTCACTTCAATCCAAAACCATCCCAGTTCTGTGGGAAGACATGGGACTCCTTCTGGCAGTGCACATTTGGGCCACAGCACCTCAGCTGACTTCTCACAGGGAAACCTGAGCTGGGATGCTGCCCAGGAGAACCATTGTACATGGAGCAGTTCCTTCTTGGCTGGGCTGGGCTGTATGTACAGTGTGGCCTTCACCCCTGGGCTGTGCTGCACAGATGCCTTGGCCACAGGACAGCCTCAGCAGTACATTGTCACACAGGAGCCTGCAGACAGCTCCCACTCTATACCAGACATTTTGCCTCCTGTGTGGCCTTCCCTGTATCCAGCACTGCTGCAGGAAGTTCTCGTGAAAACGTCCTTTCTCTTTGACTGTCGAGATGATGAATAGCGTGGTTTCCTTGTAAGAAAATCCTAGAGTTGGGTGAGAAACACCTGCTCACAATTAGAATTTAATAGTGAACAAAGTCGCTGAAGCAAGGATTAAAAAAATAAAAATTTATTAAAAAAATTATACGAAACAGTGCTGAATCGGGTGCGTCTCAAAGCAGAGGCACACCCCCTCGCTCAGTTTTTAGGTACTTATAGCCTATCCCCGCCGCCTGGGTTTCTGTCTTTTCTCATTGGTTGAGAAGTTGGAGCTCACATTCTTCTCGACCGCCTAACTTATTACAGGTCTAGTTCACCTCTTTTCGCCGTATAAGGCATAAACACACCTACTTCAAAGAATCATGATCCTAAACACGCCTTTGGTTATGCTACACGTTATTTCACAGTCTTTGCCGCCATCTACTGTCCATTAGTAGAATCTACAAGCACTCTGGTGGTCGTTTACTTCATCAGGTGGTCGTATCCTCCTCTCCATTAGCTGTCCTCTAAATGAACCCGGCCTACTTGGCAGTCTCCACAGCCCACTCGACAGATTTACCATCCAAGACTGGTTTCTTTGGTCTTAGTGTTACTCCTCTATCTCTTGGGTTCCTGCGTTGAAGGTTCCATTCCAATCTGTTTCTCTTCACTTAGATTTCATTCTGCAAGACAAGGGTCCCTTGACAGACCAAGGGCAACTCTGAAGATGAATTGGCTACAATTTATTAGACTCTACTGTGATAGGAATCACTAAGCTTCTCTTGTTAGTATATACATACTAACAGGAATGCATCAATTAGCTGAAGCAAAACTTAGCTCATTTCTCACAGTTGCTTGAGTGACCAGACCAGGAGACTGTCTTCTATGGGTGGGGTCTGCATGGTTTGCTGCATTGGGGTCGAAGGCCCATTCAATGCTACACCTCCTGGGGTTCCCACCATCTAAACAGACATAAGATTGCCTCTGGGATACTGCCCTTATAGTGCTCCCCTCATGAACAGGATTTTAAAAGAGACCTTGTGGAGTCCGAGTGCCTTTCTTACTGGGATCAGCGCAGACCAGCACCTCCTGGTTATAACCACTCTTTCAACAACCTTGGATGCCAACACTCATGTCCCATGGTCTGGTAAGTGTGTAGTTTGCTCAGGTAACCCCTGGCTTGGTTCCCCATCCACTGCTCATTCTTCTCCTCCACCATCCTGCCTCAAAGAAAAAGACCTGGGAGGCCTCGCTGGTGGCAACTCAGGGAAAGAGAACATAGAGTATCTCAGATTTATCTACACCTTCTCCTCCTAAATTCAGCAGTGGCCCTATGTTATCTCTTGTTCTCCTTTAACTCTTCCTGAATTACCAAAAGCTCATCTTGGTGCCCTGGAACTCCCTTTGGAGTTTCAATTGAGTTCTGATATGGACCGTTGCTGAGCCAGGACAATGCTGCCCTTGAGGACAAGATGTATCCAGGCCCACAGTGACAATTATTGGTCTTTCCATTGATTGTTTCCTCAAGGGAGTGAGTAAAGATCCCTGTGTGATGTGTTCCATGTCCATGCAATGCCTGCAGCTCTTGGGTAGCGAAGGGACAGACCTTGCCTCTCTGATGCCACCTGATGACTGGCGCCTCTGACAGAAGGCATCAGTCAAGGGAACAGACACCCTACTGCACTCTCTGCGATGCCGTCTGGGCCATCTGTGACACATCCACCCTGAATGGGAACTGCTTCCCTGCAGGTCCCGTGTGGTCCAGGCCAGCCTTGGAGTCTCATGTTCCTCTGTGGCCCTGGATTTGAACATTGAATTGAGTAGCTGCCCTGAATTCTGTCAGGCCATATGGAGCTGAACGTGGGACAAATGCCCTTGTAGTCACTTGAGAGCTGGTAAATTCAGCTGATGGAAAAGAGAGGGACCTTGCTCTCCCTATGGCACAGGACAGCAGTCGTTGATATGAATACCTCTAAAACCTGACATGAACATAACGAGTAGGAGAATATTCTCCTGGCTTTTTTGGGACATCGGCTGTCATTTCACTTGGCCAAAGGATTTCCCACCAGGCTCATAGATGAGATCTCCAAGATGTTTCCCTGTCTCTAAGAACTGCTCCATTAGAGCTTGCGGTTCCCTACACCTATCTTTGACCACCCCTGAGACCTTCCGTGTCACCAGGTGTTGTGTTTGAATAGCCCAATCCTGCCCTCCATCTCCATGGATGAAGATGGGAGCTGAGACAAGGAGCTCACATGCAGGAGCCTATTTTTGTGCCCACCTGAACCCCTGAGGCAAGAGGAATCCCACCTCCAGTGGGTTTGGGACAGGCAAGGGAGGGAGCTGAGTCTCCTTCAAATGCCAGCAATAGAAACGCAGGATGAGATGGTTTATTGACTCAGCGGAATGCCTTCTCTCAGCAGGAGTAATGGAGATCCCTGCCTGTCACTGTCTGGGTGTCCTGTCTTCTTATTAAATGATACCAAAACCAGTGACCTTTGAAGTAACTTTGAGAGGAGAATTGACAGTTCTGGAAAGAAGCGCCTCTCCCCAGCTGAGAGAGGAAACATCAGTGATGACTTCAGCCTGCTTCACAGCACGTTCCCCTGGAGCCCCAGGGCCATCTCCAGGGAGCCCAGAGGGGGCAAAGAAAGCGCTGCCTTGGGCTGTTCCTCTGCTGCTGAGCTGGGCCGGGCTCCTGGGACGGAGGGAGCTCCTGGCCACGGGGCAGCGCTGCAGAGAGACAGCTCTGCCCAGGAGCAGCTCCTCTGCCAAGCGCAGCAGGGCTGAGGGCACTCCCAGGGTATCTCAGGGAGAGGAGACAGGCAGAGAGAGGGCTTAAAGGTGGTCAGGACTGGGAGGATGTCTGAGAGCTCACTGGAGGAGAAATCTTCAGAGCCCTTGACAGGGTAAGTCTCTGGCTGCAGGGCAATGCAGCTGCGGTTCCTGGAATGGCACATCCCGCAGCCTGTGGCATCTCTCAGGACATCTCTCACAGTTTCTCCAGAGTAGAGAAAAAGGACTTGCTTTGGAGCACGGCTTCCCTAAGGCTCTTTCAAAGGGAGAGGGCACATCAGCTGCCTTCTCCCAGGGATGGCTTCACACCGGGAGTGCGAAGCTGGATGTTCCCCAGGGGTACAAGGGCTGTCCTTCAGAGCAGGGTCCCTGTGTCCCAGGGAACTGTGTGCTGGGGCAGGGACTCTTCCACCTGTCGGGGTCAGCTCTCAGCCTTCCCGGGGAGCTCCCCACAGCAGTGTGGGCAGAAGCCATGGGGGGAAGAGGCAACACCTGGCAGGAGAATGACCTGCTGTCAAGAGGGTGCTGCGTGCATCAGGGCTGCTCACAGCTGCAGATTGCCCATAGGACACTTCCGAGGGGACTTTTCAAGGCAAAGGTCGTGGCAGGGATTAAGTTTTAGGTAAAGAGCTTTCCTGATTTTATATGTTATTTTTTGACTTGTGGGGGAGGGGAGGTGGAAAAAGGGATAAATGTTTAAGGAGTTCTCAAGTTGGAAGAAGTCACTGAGACTCTGGAGCTGTAACTTTGAAAGATCAGTAGGTCTGCCAGGAACCTCCTAGAGTGCCTTCAGCCACTCCTCTGCCCATCGACAGCACCAGCATCACCTTTCCTGGACCCATCAGGGTTGCTCTCAACAGCCCTTTTCCACCTGCAAACAGGAACATGCGCCCAGGCAGTGCCCTGCAAACAGGCAGGTTTCTGTAGGGCCATGGTGAGTGCGCAGAGGTCAGGGTGGGATCTGTGAGCACTGATGGGGAAAAGTCATGGGGCAGGGAAACACCTTCCAGGAGGAAAATCTCCTGGCAGAAGGGATATGATCAGGGAGGGAGAGGAAATTAAACCAGAAATGTTGTGGGAGGGAGAATTCAGAACTCTCTGTGTGATCCCCTCCAATGCAGACCCCTTCCTCTGAGCAAGCCCCCTTGCCTCCTGTCCCACCCAGCAAAGCCCTGTCCTCAAGGCTTTGTGGTCCAAGGCATGAACAACCCTCCTGTGAAGCCAGAGCTCCAGCAGAGCCGTGGGGCATCTCCCTAACCGCGTGTGTCCGTTTTCCCCTCCAGAGCACAGGAGCTGAGAGAACCGGCCCAGCAAAGTTCCTGCTGGGGAGGTGGTGTGCCCAGCTGGGTGAGGGTAACGCTGTCCTGAGTGCCCGGCTCTCTCTCCACTTGTCTCTCTCAGCCAGACCATCCCTGCATTTTAACTTGTTTCTCCACTTGTCTCTGATATTGTCACCTTGTTCTCTCAGTCGGGCTCTCTGGGGATGGGAGATGCAGCAGCCGAGTGAGGCACTGCTCTTGTGATTCCTCCCAGGCAGGTGTGTCCATGGGAACGAAGTGTCCAAGCTCTCCTCTGACCTGTGGGGCTGTGGGCAATGTGACTGTGGGCTCTGAGGTGTGGGGCTGTGTCATCCCCTGAGGAACGAGCTGGCTCTCCCTTACTGAGACACCATCATTAGGACACTTGGGTTTCTCCATGGGGTGTCCTTCCAAGCACTGAGCTGCCTTCCAGGATGCAAATCTGTCCTAGAGCATCCTGGTGTTACCTGAGTGCCCTGTGGAGAAGCGGAGAGATGCTACGACCAAGGAAATGCCGCTGGGTTTGTGAAATGAACCCTGTGCGTCCTTGGCCAGAAGTGGGGTGCTGAGACCTTGAAGGGGGAGACACCGAGCCCTCGGCGGTGGCTTTCTCTGCTCTCAGCAGTGCCCAGTTCTTTTCAGGTCACCGTGTGAGTGTGATGACCCCCTGTCTCAGAAAGGCACAAGCAGAGAGGGCTGTTGGGAGCAAGATAGAGGGACAGACCATCTCCCCTCTCTCTGCACTAACCCACAGGTGATCCTCTGCCTCAAAGGTCTCACTTTGTTGTCCCTGAATGTAGCAGAAATAATGAGGGTTCCTGAAATGCAAGAAAATCTTCAGCTGAGATGGGAGAGAGCTGCAAAAGAGCCTCTCTCAAACTCTTTTGTGACTATGGTTTCTTGGCAATGGGGGTGCAGATAGTGACGAGCCCTTTTGCATGAGGAGAGGTTTATCTGAGAAATTTGAAAACAAGGACAGCCCACACCATTCCCAGGAATCTGCTGTTGCAGAGCAGGGCTGACTCCTCATCAGCCTGTGGGCAGACGTCCTGCTTCTCCCGGCACACTCGGCCAGCAGCAGTCAGAGCTCCAGGCACAGAGCTGAATGATCTCATAGAAATGGCAAAGTGGCAGGGAGTGTGTAGGATGAGGAATGGCTTTGATTGTGCTCATACAATTCTCCCCAACCTTGCCTCTGTCCTTTCCTCTTTGTTCAGTGATCGATGCCCAGAGGCAGGAGATGTCCAACAGCAGCTCCATCACCCGGTTCCTCCTCCTGACGTTTGCAGACACACGGGAGCTGCAGTTCTTGCACTTCTGGCTCTTCCTGGGCATCTACCTGGCTGCCCTCCTGGGAAACGCACTCATCATCACCACCATCGCCTGTGACCACCACCTCCACACCCCCATGTATTTCTTCCTCCTCAACCTCTCTGTCATTGACCTGGGCTGCATCTCCACCACTGTCCCCAAAGCCATGGCCAACTCCCTCTGGGACACCAGGGCCATCTCCTTTGCAGGATGTGTTGCCCAGCTCTTTCTGTTTGTCTTTTTCATTTCAGCAGAGTTTTCTCTCCTCACCATCATGGCATACGACCGCTATGTTGCCATCTGCAAACCCCTGCACCACGGGACCCTCCTGGGCAGCAGAGCTTGTGTCCACATGGCAGCAGCTGCCTGGGGCAGTGTTTTCCTCTACACTGTGCTGCACACGGCCAATACATTTTCCCTACCCCTCTGCCAGGGCAATGCTGTGGACCAGTTCTTCTGTGAAATCCCCCAGATCCTCAAGCTCTCCTGCTCAGACTCCTACCTCAGGGAAGTGTGGCTTCTTGTGGTCAGTGTCTGTTTAGCATTTGGTTGTTTTGTTTTCATTGTGGTGTCCTATGTGCAGATCTTCAGGGCCGTGCTGAGGATGCCCTCTGAGCAGGGACGGCACAAAGCCTTTTCCATGTGCCTCCCTCACCTGGCCGTGGTCTCCCTGTTTATCAGCACTGGCATGGTTGCCTACCCAAAGCCCCCCTCCATCTCCTCCCCATCCCTGAACCTGTTCCTATCATTTCAGTACTCAGTGGTGCCTCCAGTACTGAACCCCCTCATCTACAGCCTGAGGAACAAGGAGCTCAATGATGCCCTAAGGAAACTGATGACCGCTTCCTTCTCAGAAGCAGCAGTGAAATTCCCATCTTCTTTTGCACATCACTCGTGATGTAACTCATTACACACCTAACCTATCTTTTGTAGACTTTTTTGGTTTGGTATATTTGGTTTTATCTTTTCTTGGTTGTATTCATGCCCTCCAAAAATAAAAAAAAATAAACGAAATAATTCTTTTTCCTGTTTCTATGTGACTATAATCCTGTCTTGCGTGACCCAGAGCCTGTGTAAATAAGGAGCTGTTCTCTCTTTGTGTTTAAATAAAATAAAGGACCCTGTGCCGATGTGTTTGTCCGAGATCTTCTGCAGGGTCAGAGTCTTGGTGCTGAGCTGGGGGCTCAGTAGCCACCCTGAGCTGCGTCTGCCTCCCAGCCTGACCAGCACGGCCCTGGGCACCACAGCCCACTTGCTCTGCAGAGCAACACCACCAGCCTGGGGGCTGTGGGAAGCCTGGGGAAGGGGTGCAAGAATGGCTGGCCAGGCCAGCACAGATAAGCTCTTGAGGGAAAAGCCTCTTTGGGGAGACGGGATGTCCCAGGAGAAGAGCAGGGCACCGTGTGTGTCCAGGGGAGACATGGAAAGAGAAACCCTTTGCTGTGGGTGGCAGCTCGGGGCAGGCTGCCCTGTCCCTGGGGCAAAAGGAGCTGCCTGAGCATCTCCTGGGCCAATTCTCTCATGCTGTCCTGGGGAACAAGTTTGGCAGTTGAGGCTGCAAGCTGCCCGGGGTGGAGATCTCCTCAGCATGCCAGCTGGGTGGACATTCTCACTGGCTTCCTTTTCCTCCAATAGGAAGCTCTGCTGGGCTTGGCTGGGGAGAGGGCAAAGAGGTGGCAAGAGCCATGGAGGGTCTGGGATGGCTGAGCTGACAAGTGTCCTCCAGGGGAAAACCCCAGTGAACAGCTAAAGCGTGGGAGCGTGCAGGGTGGGGGCACACAGCGATGTCTTCCCACTGCCAGGCTCCTGCGAGAGACATGAAGGAGCAGCAGAGCAGGGTCTGGGCTGTGCTCGTGTTCCCTGGGCATCCCAGGGAAGCTGCCCCAGGGCCATCATCACAGGCCGGCCAATAACAACCACCGTTTCCAGTACCAGCCTCCCACCCCAGCTTGGAGAGGTTGTTTGTCCCGCCACTGAGGGACATTGAATGACGAGGTCAGAATCCATCTTGGCATTGTACAGGTGAGACCTAAGCATGCACTTTGTGTGCGTGTGGGGAGATGGACCCGGGTGAGCACAAACACCATCAGCTCTTCCTGGGGGTTCCATGAAGGCCTGTGGGACAGACAGTGTCTGGAGGTCACTTCACTTGGAGAGTAACTCCCCTGGCAAAACACCCGAATGCAGCACTGGGATGTGCTCCCTTGAACCCACGTCCCCGTGTCCGTTCCTCAGGGCAAGTGCAGAGCAGGGCGATACACCACAGCTCTGCAGTGCCTCCCAGCCCCCAGGAGCGGCAGCAGGAGGTCAGAGGGACACTGGGACTGCTGCAGTGCTCTGCCTCTGCGTGTGCAAGGAAAGGACTCCCGTCTCTGATCACCCCCGTGTGTATAAGAAGCGCACAAGGTCAGCTGAGACGTGGGCACCTGGCAGCACCCCGACATTTCTGTGTGTGACTCCAGGAACAAATGCTGTGGACCTGGCCTTTCGCAAGGCCTTTGACATCATCTCCCACAGTGTCCTTATAGCCAGATGCATGCTGTCTAGGCTGAAGAAGTGGATGGTATGGTGGGTGGGAAGCTGGGAGGAGGGGGCTCTCTCTTTTCATACGGATGGAGGTCCAAGTGGTAGCCACTCAAGTGGGAACCACAAGTCACAGGGGCTCACGTTCTTGTTCAGCTTGGAGAAGAGAAGGCTGAGGGGTGACTTTATTGCAGTCTGCAACTTTCTCAAGGAGGGCAGCGGAGGGGAGGTGCTGATCTCCTCTCTCTGGTGACCAGCTGTAGGACATGAAGAAATGGAATGTGGCTGCATCAAGGAACGTTCAGGTTGGACATGAGGAAAAGGTTCTTCACTGAGAGGGTGGTGGGTCACTGGAACGGCTCCCCAGGGAAGTGGTAACGGCAGCAAGCCTGTCAGAGGTCAAGGAGCATCTGGACAACACTCTTCGTCATATGGTTTAGTTCTAGGTACTCCTGTGAGGAGCAGGGAGTTGGACTTTATGATCCTTATGGGTCCCTTCCAACTTGAGATATTCTATGATTCTGTGATTCTCTGGGGGGGCAGCAACTGGAGAGACCTGTGTGTGTGTGCATGTCGTGTTGGTGTATGTGTCAGCAGGTGTAACCACTAGCAAACATCACCCCAGAGCAGCCAGCAAGCAGAAGAGGCCTGAGAGCTAGTTATTTTTGAGTCCCTAAGCCTGGAGTGGATACTGGAGAGCCCAGAAAGTCTGCAGGTTGGCTGTGGGTAGATAATGTGGCCCAAACCACCTCCTGGAGAAGCGGTAGGGTCTTGGGGGTCTGGTACTGATAAAGCCACGTGTCTGGATGTGGAGGGGGAAATTGCTCTTTCTGTGAGAGAGCAGCAGGAAGGCAGCTCTGCCTGGGGACGGGCAGTCAGCGGGCGGCACGAGAGGGCAGACGCTCATGGGCAACATTGTGGTGGGTAGATGTCTGCTATGGATCTCTTGATCTGGAAGAGGAGGTAGATGAACCCTTCTTCAGACAATTTGGAAGAAGCCTCATGTTTGCAGGCCCTTCCATAAAGGAACAAGGCAAAGAGCAGGACACAGGAGAGCAGGCTTTGGCCTGCTGCAGGACCTGCTTGCAAAAATGCTATGGGATGCAGCCTCGTGGAAAAGAGGTGCACAGAGAGTGTTCTGTGCTCAAGGCTCACGTCTTCAGGATATAGAATTGTCCACCCTGAGATGCAGAAAATGGGTGGGAGGAGGCAGCAATGGGCGAGAAAGGAGCTCCTGACTAACATCCAGCATGAAGAGGAAGCACAGAGAAAGCGGAAGCTGGCACCTTCCAGCCTGAATGAGGCTGAGAGTCTGCGCTGGAGAGAGCCATTTGCGTGTGTGTTTGTAGGTGCGTGGGGGGACTGGGGAAATGAGGGGATCCTGGGGCCAGCTCCCAGATAGACAGAGGGTCTAAGACAAGCTCCTGAAGGGAAACTTATAGACTCTGCGTGTCTATAAGTACACAGCCTAAACTAACATAGCCAGCATACATACAGCCCAACCCACGTTTCTCCTTTCTCCAACTCTCCGTGGAGACCTCCCAAGGCCCCATCCAGCATGAGTGAATGATTCACCATGGCTCCTCCCTTGACAATGATAAGGAGATCGCTCAGGTCCCCCGTGACCATAGAAATGAGCAGACATAAGTTTGGTTCACTCAGCTGGAGCTTTTTTTTGCCCACTCAAGTCCTTGACTCAAGGTTGTTGGGCAGGTAACCCCCAACTGGGCTCATCACATGCTGAGCCGAACCTTTGGTTCTCCTTTTCTCTCTTTCCCGCTTCTAAGTTCTTCCCTTTCATCACCCTCATACATTCACAGAATCACAGAATCTTCTTGGTTGGAAGGGACCTTTGAGATCATCGAGTCACACCAACAAAAAAAACCCAAAAGAAAACCCACCAAACAAACAAAAAAACCAAAACCAAAACAAACACGCACAACCACACCCCACACCCACCCACAAACAGACGCAAAGCAACAATCTTGGGCACTAGAGCATGCCCTGAAGTGCCATGTCTACACAGTTCTTAAATACCTTCAGGGATGGCGACTCCACCACCTCCCTGGGCAGGCTGTTCCAGTGCCTGACCACCCTCTCAGTAAAGTAATTCTTCCTCATATCTAATCTAATCCTCCCCTGCTGCAACTTTAGACCATTTCCTCTGGTCCTGTACTTATTCCCTTGGGAGAAGAGGCCAACACCCACCTCTCTACACCCTCCTTTCAGGCAGTTGTAGAGGGCAATGAGGTCCCCCCTCAGCCTCCTCTTCTCCAAACTAAACATGCCCAGTTCCCTCAGCCTCTCCTCATATGACTTCTTCTCTAGACCCCTCACCAGCTTGGTGGCTCTCCTCTGGACACGCTCCAGCAGCTCAATGTCCCTCCTGGAGTGAGGGGCCCAGAACTGAACACAGCACTCAAGGGGAGGCCTCACCAGTGCCCAGTACAGAGGCACCATCACTGCCCTACTCCTGCTGGCCACGCTATTCCTGATACAGGCCAGGATGCCGTTGGCCTTCTTGGCTGCCTGGGCACACTGCTGGCTCACGTTAAGCCGGCTGTCCACCAACACCCCCAGGTCCTTTTCTGCTGGGCAGCCTTACAGCCACTCTTCCCCAAGCCTGTAGCGTTCCTGGGGTTGTTGTGACCAAAATGCAGGACCCGGCACTTGGCCTTATTAAACCTCATCCCATTGGCCGTGGCCCATTGATCCAACCTGTATCTTGGGACTCATAGATTCCGCGAAACCCCCCCCCCCCCCCCCAAGAAGCATAGATCCCTTCTGGCACCCATAGATCCACCTTGGGACCCATAGATTCCCCCATGGGACTTCCTGAACCCATACATCCCCCCCTGCCCAACCCACAGATCCAACAACAGGACCCATAGCTTCAACCCACAGGACCCATAGATCCCCCCATGACATGGGTCATGGCGATGATCTTAAAGGCTCCTTCCAACCCAGACGATTCTGGGATTCTATGGGGCTGGCGATGGGGGAGCCCACAATCTGTGGGGCTGGGAGTCGCCTAAATCTTTGGCGCTGTGCATAGGGGACGCCTGAATCTATGGGGCTGTGGATGGAGGATTCCTGAATCTATGGGGCTGGGGCTGGAGGACTCCTGAGTCTATGGGGCTGGGGCTGGGGGATTCCTGAATCTATGGGGCTGGGCCTGGGGATCCCGGAATGGTTGGCATTCAAAGCGGTGGAATCTGCTTGGCATTCAAGGATCGCCTCCTCCAAGCTCAGGAGAGGTGCATCCCAAAGAAGAAGAAGTGGGTAAAATAGCCAGCAGGGCTGTGTGGCTTAACAAGGAGCTGCTGGACAAGCTCAGGACCAAAGAGGAGGCCCATAGAGGGTGGAAGCAGGGACGGGTGGACTGGGCAGAAGATAGAGAGACTGTCCGAGTGGCCAGGAACCAGATCAGGCAAGCGAAAGCCCAGGCAGAACTAAATCTAGCCAGGGATGTCAAGAAAGACAATAAGAAAAACTTCTATAGATATGTCAGGGATAAAGGCAAGGCTCGGGAAGTGGTGGGCCATCTCCGGAAGGGAACGGGAGACCTGGCCACCCAGGATATGGATAAGGCTGAGCTACTGAACAACTTCTTTGCCTCAGTCTTCTGGTTAGCACTTGTGTGAGCTTCTCCTTACCCCGTGCACACCCAGAGATGCCCCTGGGCCATTCCCTGCTGCAGAAGGTGTCTGCAGGGCAGAGCTGAGCCCTCAGCAGGTGGGATGGAGTCTCTGAGCACTGAAAGGGAGGAGACCTGGGGACAAAGCAACAGCCCCTGGCAGGGACAGTCCAGGCAGCAGAGCCATGGGCAGGGAGTGAGAGGGAGCTGCTACAGGAAAGGCGATGGGAGGGGGGATTCCAGCACCTCCCTGCCATCCCCTGCAGCGCAGATGCCTTCCCTGCAGAAACTCCCTGGTCTCCTCTCCCACACAGTAGAGCCCCCAACCCCTTCATATCCCAGGGGCTTAGTCCTGAGACTCCTTCCCAGCATCCCAACCAGCAAGGAGGAGAAATGCTCGAGTGTCTGACTGTGTCTCCCTGTCCTGCCTCTCTTGGCAGGAGAACTTTGGCCTGTTCCCCTCTTGGCCCTGCTGCCCTTGTTCTTCCCCTTCTTTTGGCCGTGGTGGGGGGTGAGGATTCAGCTGCAGCTCAGACTCTGATGCTGCATGTCCTGTCCATGGAGGAAAAGCCTCCAAATGCCCTTGGGGTCTCTGGGAGCTGCAGTGTGTGGGGCTGGGAGTAAGCTGACCATCCCATCAGGATGCCCCATCATTAGGACAGTTTACCCTTCCCTTGGAGGGTCCTGTTGGGTGCCACGCCGCCCACCAGAAGGGCACAGTTTTCCTGTGGCATCTCTGTGTTTTCTCGGAGCCCCACAGAGTAGAGATGACAGTGCCAAGGCCATGTCAGTCCTGCTGGAGGGCTGAATGTAGGCAGCTGTGGTGGGGCCTCTGTGTCCCTGGCTGGGAGGGGAGAGCTGAGATGCTCCTCGGGTCCAGTGAGATGGGGATGAGCGATTGGGAGACCTGCAATTGTAAATTTGCCTCTCCTACTCTCAGCACTTTTTTTCAGAGGAGCTTTCTCCTTGTGATCATCCTTTAGCTAGAGAGGTACCAGCACAGGGCAGCTGAGAGCAATACTGATGGACAGACGGGCTGTCCTCACTCTGCACTGAGGGACAGTCCCCTTGGCTTTTAGGAACCACAAGGTTTTCCATGCAGCAAACCAGAAATGTCAAGTATTTCTGCCATAAAAACACTGCTGAGGTGTGGAGGGGAAACTAGAAGAGAACAAACAAACAAACAAGTGCCCTCAGCTCTGCTCTGTGGTTGGGTGAATTGGATGTGACAAAGCTGAAAAGCCCTTTGATGCCATGAGTGGATTTAATCTGAGGACACTCCGTGTTCCTAATTACTTATGGCAGTATAGCTCCCCGAAGAATAATGAGCCAGAACCAACCACAGTGTGTACAAAAGTGACATCCAAAGGTCTTCCCCAAAGGGGAGGGGCAGTTCCATGGGTCTCTAAGAGCAATTGAAGAGACTTTTTTGAGAGGCGTCTGCCCTAACTGCTGTCTTTCCTTCTGTTGACAGTCCTCCATGCACAGCGGAGAGTAAATGTCCAACAGCAGCTCCATCACCCAGTTCCTCCTCCTGGCATTCACAGACACACGGGAACTGCAGCTCTTGCACTTCTGGCTCTTCCTGGGCATCTACCTGGCTGCCCTCCTGGGAAACGCACTCATCATCACCGCCATCGCCTGTGACCACCGCCTCTACACCCCCATGTACTTCTTCCTCCTCAACCTCTCTGTCATTGACCTGGGCTCCATCTCCACCACTGTCCCCAAAGCCATGGCCAATTCCCTCTGGGACACCAGGGCCATCTCCTATGCAGGATGTGCTGCTCAGCTCTTCTTCTTTCTCTTCTTAATCACAGCAGAGTATTGTCTGCTCACTGTCATGGCCTATGACCGCTACATTGCCATCTGCAAGCCCCTGCACTACGGGACCCTCCTGGGCAGCAGAGCTTGTGTCCACATGGCAGCAGCTGCCTGGGGCACTGGGTTTCTCACTGCTCTCCTGCACACGGCCAGTACATTTTCACTATCCTTCTGCCAGGGCAATGCTGTGGATCAGTTCTTCTGTGAAGTCCCTCAGATCCTCAAGCTCTCCTGCTCAGACTCCTACCTCAGGGAAGCTGGGCTTATTGTGATTGGTGCCTGTTTAGTATTTGGTTGTTTTGTTTTCATTGTGGTGTCCTATGTGCAGATCTTCAGGGCCATGCTGAGGATCCCCTCTGAGCAGGGACGGCACAAAGCCTTTTCCATGTGCCTCCCTCACCTGGCCGTGGTTTCCTTGTTTGTCAGCCCTGGAGTGTTTGCCCACGTGAAGCCCCTCTCCATCTCTTCCACAGTTCCAGACTCAGTGGTGGCAATTCTGTACTCAGTGGTGCCTCCAGCAATGCACCCCCTCATCTACAGCATGAAGAACCAGGAGCTCAGGGCTGCCCTTTGGAAACTGGCCCAAGGGACGCTATTTCACCAACAATAACCTGCCTCTGCTTCTCTGCACATTCCCCAGCATTTGTCTTGCTTTTTGTCTCTCTTGTGATATTCCTATGTATTGATAATTTTCTGGGTTTATGCTACTTGTCTTGAGACTTGATCCTATTTTGCCTGACTCTTGCACAGCACTGTGTCTGATGTGTCCTGTCAGATAACAGCTCTTCAATAAAATGGGATCTCCCAGGTTGTTTTGGTTAAACCCTTGCCGCCAACTAGGACAACACAGCCCTTCACACGCTCCTCACCCCCCCATCCCTAGGAGAATAGGGTGAAGAGGGTGAAAAAGTTTTAAAAAAACTCATAGGTTGAGACAAAACAGATTAATAGAACAGTAATGGAAGAGGAAAATAATAATGGTAAAAGAAGATATAAAATATTCGATGCAACACAAATTGCTGTCACCAGCCAATGATCGATTGCACAGCCTGTCTTCAGCAGTGATTGCAGATTGCTTCCCCCCACCAGCCCCCATGTATATAGTCATGAGCACGATTACTACGGTTTGGAATATTCCCTTGGCCAGCTTGTCCTCTCTGTGCTCCCTCCACCTTCTGTGGAAGCTGAAAAAAGTCCTTCACTAATTACAAATATTCTTTAGCAACAAGAATATGTTATCAGCATTATTCTCATACTAAATCCAAAACTGAGCAGCTACAAGGAAGAAAACTACCATCTACGTCATGCTCAGGTCTTGCAGTTTTCAATAAATCACCAACACTTTTCCTGTCTATGAGAGATAGATATATATATTTATACACATATAGAGATATCATTCCCTTAGTCTATGGGCCCTTCCTCTGAAATGTCCGCTGGGTTCATTTGGTCCATGACTTTGGGCTCCATCTGTCAGAACAGTCTTTCAGGGCAGGAGAGATGGGGTGGTGCACAACTGTTGCATGCTGCACCTGGAGCTCGCAGCTGGTGTATCTGGCACAGCCCATGCCCATGGTCTGTCGATCTCATGGAAACTGCCAGGTACCAGTTGCTGAGGCCAGTTCTGGTTCCATCATCGCTGCACTTGACTTGGTTTCATCAAACTTCATTCTTCATTCATTTCAGCAATTCTCATTGCAATACCGTTGATGTGGCATATAGCAACCCTAGCAGCGACGATATATATAGGAGTAATTAAACAACTAACTTCATGCAATTTAGTTTATTGGTTATTCTCACCCAAATTGAAATCCCCATGAGGTACATATCAGACCTCACCATTCTTCTGCATCAACCACCGAGAGCACCCAGGTCCTTGAGCAAAAGTAACCCTATGGATGGGTTTGCCTTTGCCCGAGGCAGGAATAACCCAGACTGTTTTCCTTCACATATTCTTCACGTGCACTACGGGGGCTTTATCCCCTTCCACAGTACATGGAAGTTTTGATTGGGGAGGACCAGCTCAACTGGTAGATGCCCCAGTGTTGACTAACCAGGTGGCCTTGGCTAAACGTGTATCCCAGTGTTTGAAGGTCCCAGCACTCATTGCTCTCAGTGTAGTCTTTAACAGTCCATTGTATCGTTTGATCTTCCCAGAGGCGGGTGTGTGATGGGGGATGTGACAGACCGTGCCCTTTGGCCCAGGTGTCAATGATGCTGTTTCAGAAATGAGTCCCGTTGTCTGACTCAATTCTCTCCGGGGTTCTGTGTCACCATAAAACTTGCTTTCCAAGGCCCAGGATGCTTTTCTGGGTGGTGGAATGGGGCACGGGGTATGTCTCCAGTCATCTGGTGGTTGCCTCCACCATTGTGAGCGCATGGCAAGTGCCTTCACGCGTTTGTGGCAGTGTGATATCATCAACCTGCCAGGCTTCACCAGATTTGTATTTCAGCCATCGTCCTCCACACCACAGAGGCTTTAACTGCTTGGCTTGCTTGATTGCAGCTCGTGTCTCACATTCATGAATAACCTGGCGATAGTGTCCATGGTCAGATCCACCACCCGATCATGAGCCCATCTATATGTTGCGTCTTTTCCTCACCACCTCCTGAGGTGTCATGGGCCCATCGAGCTATGAATAGTTCACCCTTATGCTGCCAGGCCAGATCCACCTGAGCCCCTTCAATCTTAGCAGCCCGATCCACCTGCTGGTTGTTCTGCTGTTCCTGAGTGCCCTGACTCTTGGGTACATGATATACTTTCACAACCAGATTCTCTATCCAGGCAGAAATATCTTGCTGCAGTTCGGCTGCCCGGATGAGTTTGCCTCTGCTCTGCCAGTTGCTCTGCTTCCGCTGCTGTAACCTCCCCCACAGAGCATTTGCCACCATCCATGAGCTGGTACAGAGATAAAGTACTGGCCATTTCTCTCTTCCGGCAACGTCTCAGGCCAGCTGGATGGCTTTCACCTCTGCAAACTGGCTCGGTTCACCTTGTCCTTCTGCAACTTGTTGTGTAGGACTCTACACAGCAGCCTTCCGCTTTCCATGTTTCCTACAATCCATCAAGACCATCAGTGAGCAGGACATACTTCTCACTTTCTGGTAGTTTATTATACAGTGGGGACTCTTCCACATTTGTCACCTCCTCCTCTGTTAAAATTAGATATCCCTGCATTCTGGCTAGTCCATGATCACTTCCAGAATTCCTGGGTGACTGGGGTTTCCCATCCCATTTCGCTGTGTGATCAGCGCAATCCACTTTCTCCACGTGGCATCCGTTGCATGATGTGTGGCAGGGACCCTGTCTTTGAACATCCAGCCCAGCACCGGCAGTCGAGGTGCTACAAGGAGTTCTGCTTCTGTACCAACCACTTCCGAAGCAGCTCAGACCCCTTCATACGCTGCCAATATCTCTTCTTCAGTTGGAGTACAGTGGGCTTCAGATCCTCTGTATCCCCATCTCCAAAACCCCAGGGGTCCACCCAGGGGAAGTGGGGGTGAGCAGTGCCCAGGACAGGAAAATTCTATGACACCTCCTGGCCTCCCAAAGAAGGGGCGAGGATGAAACAGTCCTGCGCCTCAAAAGAAGCAAACACTCATAGAATCATTTCGGTTGGAAAGGACCTTCACAGTCATTGACTCCAACGGTAAATCTCACATTTTCAAGGCCAACAATAACCCATGTCCCTATGTGGGCTTCAGATCCTCCATATCCCCCACTCCAAAACTCCACGGGTCAACCACAAGTGTCCCTTGGTGCTTTCTGCCAGAGGCTCCGGGTGGAGCCATTCTCCCCGGCTGCGGTCTAGAGCATGTTTTTAACACCTTTTCCCACCCGGACTGGCCCAAGGGCTACTGCATGGACTATTTACAGTTTAATTTGTTCAAAAGCTTGTTCTTGATCAGAGCCCCATTTAAAATCGTTCTTCTTCCAGGTTACTTGATACAGAGGGATCACAATCAGACTGTAATCTGGGATATGCATCCTCCAAATACCCACAATGCCAAAGAAAGCTTGTGTTTCCTTTTTTCTAGTCAGTAGGGACATTGCGGCAATTTTGTTGATCATGTCCATTGGGATCTGATGGCATCCATCTTGCCATTTTGCTCCTAAAAACTGGATCTCCTGCACAGGTCCCTTGACCTTACTTTGTTTTATGGAAAAATCTGCTTCCATAAGGCTTTGGATTATTTTCTTCCCTTTCTCAAAAACTTCTTCTACTGAGTTGCCCCATGCAATGATGTCATCAATGTAATGATGATGTTCTGGAGCTTCACGCTGTTCCAGTGCAGTCTGGATCAGCCCATGGCCAATGGTGGGGCTGCGCTCCCAGCTCTGGGGCAGTTGATTCCAGGGGCATTGGAAGCCTCTCCAGGTGGAAGCAAACTGTGGCCTGCCCTCTGCTGCCAGAGGGATTGAGAAGAACGCATTAGCAATTCTCCACAGCCGCAATGAGGGTGGAAGAGAGACTTTCTTGTGCATTGGACCTCTTCTGGATCTGTGGGTAACTGTGCATTGTCCAGGTCATATTGAATCATCTCCTGCATGGGTAATTCTCTCAGGTACTGGATACCTCTCTCCATGGTGTTCCATTTGCTTGGATGGCATACAACATCTTCACTGAAGGGGATCCTTTCCCTCACGCCTGACAGGAATCACCTCCAGAAGCTGAGAGTTTGTGTCTTTTTCCCAATCGCCTTCTCAAAGCCCCCTTCCCGAGACCGAGATCCCGGCTGCCTGGCTTCCCTACCCTCTGATTCCAGGATACTGGCCCCGTTATCCCAGCATCGGAGCAGCCCAGCATCTAGCCCGACCAGAAGTCGGCTGAAATGCCTTCTCATCTCCCAAAGCTCACTCAGGGACAGGGATGGGGTGATTATCTCTGATTCTGCCTCTTCCTTCTGTTCTGATGGCCCTGGTCCGTCACCATCCCTCACTGAGTGAACTGATTTCTTGGTGTAGTTCTTCTTCTGTACAAGGGCAACTGATACCGGCACGGGCTGGATTTCCGGTCCAGCCACAATGTCTGTCACAGAGGTTGCAGTAACTGCAGTGTCTCTCTGTCTGGTTTCCATCTCTTTCCCCTGAGGGTGCTGCATAATATCGAGCAGTGTTTGGTAGATACTGGCCAGGGCCCAGCACAGGGCGCTGAGTTGTGCCTCTCTGGAACAGCCACGGCCGTTTCCTTTCAGCTATTCTATCCCTCCATCAGGGTCTAGAGGTGAGAAGCTCTCTAGATACCTGCCCATATTCTCCCACATGCCATGCCTCCCATGACTATCCAGCCTCAAGGCAGAGCTCTGGGTGGGAGTCTGAAATAGTTGTTTATCCTTAAGCAAGACCTGGAACACATTCAGGAGACCCAGCAATAGGCCCAATAGGACCAGGCTGGTTTCAGGATATGCAAAAAAGGATACGCAAAATACTCAAAAGCTGTGAAACCTGGACCCAAGGAGAAAAGGAAGGCCAAAGAACTGGGGAAAGTATCCCCTCCTTTTCTCCTAATAGATTGGGTTTGATTCTTAATAAATTATGAGACATGATAGCCAATGTATGGACAAGACAACATGTACCACATAAACACCCCAACTGAACTGTCTGAACAGCGATGTCATCGTATCATAAGTTGATATGACACAAGACAGCAACATGATAATCCTGATCCCTCTCCCAGAGGTGACCCCGTGATAAACATCATCATGGGGAGCACATAGAGCATATAAGAATTTACATAAAACAGCCATGAGACAGACCAAACAACATGGTGACCAGCGACTATTTAACTAATATAATAAATGCATATAACATATTCATTTTAGCACGCTCAGGTCAGATCTGTCGTTATGTCAACCCTTCATGCCCCATGTTGGGCACCAAAAGGGACAGTGGTGGTTTAGCCCCAGACAGCAACAAAGAACCACGCGGCCGCTCTCTCAACCCCCCACAGCCGCGCGGAGAATCAGAAGAAAAAGGCAAAATCGCTGGTTGAGACAAAGGCAGTTGAACAGAACAGCAAAGGGAACAGGAAAACAACAGCAATCCCACTGACAGAGGGATGTACAGACACCATTATGGTACCACCGCTCACCCACCAGACCCAGGACGCCCCATCCCGCTCCCAAGTGGTGACTTCCTGCCCCCTCCCCTGGCCAGCTCCTGGACACAGACTGGCCATGGCTCACATGGGATGGAATAGCTGTGTCCCTGGCAGAGCCTGGGGAGGGTTAACCCTATCCCTGCTGGAACCAGGGCAGGTGGACATCACAGCAATGCTCCTCCCAGCCCATTTTATTTTTCTTAATGCTCCGTCCTAAGCTTCCAAGGGGCACTTTCAAAGGTGGGGGCAACATTGGCTCGTCCTCACTCACAGGAGAGCTCTGCCAATCCTGTCACCTTTCAAAGGCGACATTCCAAAGAAATCTCACTCTTCCCTTGTGACTTCACTACAACTATTTTGTGCATTACATGGTGCATTGTGTTTCTCTAATATTTCATATATTTACACTTGTCCTGATACAATGATCATTTCCAAAGTCATCTTTCCAGACGCAGACTGTCTGGGAAAAGGCCATTTCCATTGTCATCCGGTTTTCTCCTCTCCTTACTCTTTGTTCACTCAGACACCTCTCACCTCTGCTGCTGCTTTCACCTTCAGGGAGTCAAACCTTGCCTGTCTTTCAGTCATCTAATTGTCTCCTTAGCCAGCACTTTCATTATGTTTATATCTACCTTTATGTATCTACCTCCCTCAAAGATTTCTCCTAAGAGTATCCCTTGTAGAAAGGGAACCTCATGAGAGGTGGCTTGTACTTTGCACATGATTACACAGTGTTTTATTGTTTATGAAAACTGATTGTACTTTACTTTTCTTTTCTGAAGAAGAGGAAGAATCCCCTGTGGCTGTGAGCAGCCAGGTCTCTGAGGAGAGCGGGTGGGAGATGGTGCAATGGAGCTGTCACATCCAGACTGGAGTGGAGAAGTCTGATGCAAGGGACGGTGATGTCAGTCCCAGGTGGACAATGTCAGACCTCGTGGGGTTGGGGAGGTGAGGAGCAAAGCTGTCCATACAGTGATGGACCTCAAGGGGCTGCTTTTCCTGACCTGTCCAGACCTCCTGAGGAGACACTCTGCCTCAGTAGCACTTGAAGGATGCTTCTATCACCTCCTCTTTAAACTCAACACTGATAAAATACATCCTTTAGAATCAAGAAGCCATTTTCTTTAGGTGCACTTTGAAATCTTCCTCCTTAACTACACCACAAAACCTCCCCAATTACCTGTACAAGTCTTGAAGGAAATGACAAAGAGATGAATTCCTTGTGAAGGCTTTCTGTCTTTTAACGAGCCCCATGGGGTATTTGCTGCTGAGTCCATGAACCTCAGATACTGAGAGAAGATTGAAGAAAGTGCTCAAGAAATCAGAAGCAAACCCCACATTTCCTGGAAGCGTTAATGAGCCCCACTGAGGGCAGTTCCTGCCAAAGGCTCCCCAGGGCCTCGTTAGAGCAGAGAATTGGAGGCTGTGATTGCAGGTAGGCAAAGGCAGAGTGCAGGTGGCTGTAATGCTGAGGAAAGCCTGGCTTTGTCTGATGAAGCAGAAAGGCCAAGCCCTCACCCCCAGGCCCTGGCAAGGCAGATCCTGCCCCTCACTTGTGGCTCAGGGCTCTTCCTGGGGGCAGTGGGATGTGGGGGTGAGCAGTGCCCAGGGCAGGAAAATTCTGTGACACCTCCTGGCCTCCCAAAGATGGGGCGAGCATGAAACAACATCCCAAGCCTCAAAGGAATCAGAGTCACAGAATCATTTTGGTTGGAAAGGACCTTTAAGATCATTGAGTCCAACTGTAAACCCCACATTTCCAAGTCCAACAATAAACCATGTCCCTGTGTGCCACACCTACATGTCTTTGAATTACCTCCAGGGATGGTGACTCAGCCACTTCCCTGGGCAGCCTGTTCCAGTGCTTGACAAAGCTTTCAGTGAAGAAATTTTTCCTAATATCCAATCTACATCTCCCCTGGAGAAACTTGAGGCCATTTTCTCTGGTCCTATCACTCCTTGCTTGGGTGCGGAGACTAACACCAACCTCGTTATATCCTCCTTTAGGTAGTTGTAGAGAGCAACAAGGTTCTCATCCTCCTTGTCTCCAGGCTGGACAACCCCAGTTCCCTCAGCCGCTCCTCACAAGACTTGTGCTCCAGACCCCCCACCAGCTTTGTTGATCTTTGGGAATGCTCCAGGACCTCCATGTCTTTCTTGTAGTGAGGAGCCCAAAACTGGACACAGCGCTCAAGGTGGGGCCTCACCCGTGCCCAGTACAGAGGGACAACCAGTGCTCCAGTCCTGCTGGCCACAGTGTTCCTGATATAGGCCAGGATGCTCTTGGTCTTGGCCACCGGGGCACACTGCTGGCTCATGTTCAGCCGCTGTCGACCAACACGCCGAGGTCCTTTTCTGCCTAGAAGCTACAGCATGTCCTGTAGGTGCATTGTGATGGCACTCAAGGTGATCTGTTCCACAATCTTCCCCGGCACAGAGGTCAGACTGACAGGCCTCTAGTTCCCCAGATCCTCCTTCTGGCCTTTCTTGTGGAAGGGCGTCACTTTTCCGAACCTGCCGTTAACTGGGACCTCCCTGGTGAGCCAGGACTGCTGATAAATAATGGAAAGGGGCTTGGTGAGCATCTCCAACAGCTCCCTCAGTAGCTCTGGGAGGATCCCATCTGGCCCCATAGACTCGTGTATGTCTAAGTACAGTAGCAGGTCCCTTACCATTTCCCCTTGGATTATGGGGGCTTCACTCTGCTCCCCGTCCCTGTGTTCCAGCTCAAGAGGCTGGGTACCCAGAGGCAAACTGGTCCCACTAGTAGAGACCGAGGCAAAGAAGTCATTAAGTACCTCAGCATTTTTCTCACCCTTTCTCACCATGTTTCCCACTGCATCCAGTGAAGGATGGAGGCTCTCGTTAGCCCTCCTTTTGTTGCTATTATATTTATTTTAACATTTTTATTGTCTTTTACAGCAGTAGCCACATTAAGTTCTAGTTGGGCTTTGGCCCTTCTAATTTTCTCCATGCATAACCCCACAACATCCTCGTAGTCCTCCTGAGTTGCCTCCCCCTGCTTCAAAAGGCCATAAACTCCTTTTTTCCCCCGACTTCCAGCCAGAGCTCTCTGTTCAGCCGGTACCAGACCCCCAAGACCCACAGTTTCTCCAGGAGCAAATATTTGTAGTGCCCTGCAACTCCTCATGCTGTTCTCTTGTGAGAGACACCCCAGTCAAGACGAGCCAGCTGCATGTAAGCATTAAAAGATGAGCAAAAGGCGCTTCAGTCTATGGGGACCTTGAGAAACTCTGGGATTCTGCCAACGGAAGTCACTTGAAGTTCTTCAAGGAGAAGTGGCCAGTCCTGCGTTGGTGGGTGGCAGGGGGCGAGGGGGAGAATAGCGGCACACATCCGGAGAGGCTGGGACCTGACAGGCTGAGCAGTGACTCTGAGGAGAAGGGCCTAGGCACTACGGGGATGCCCAACGAGCCAGCAGAGTAGGGACACTACGAACAAGGTCAGGTGCCTATGGGGCTGCATGAGGAGACACATGGGCCACCCAGACAGCCTGGGTTCTCATCCCCCTCACCTCAGCACTGGTGTGGCCCCACACACGTTGGTGTGCGCCAGTGCGTTTCTCCCCATTTTGGAGAGACAGAGGGCTGAAGGAAGTCTGAGAAGCACCAAGAGAGATGCGCTCTTTCTCCCCTCGGTTCTGGCTGTTGTCTCTGCCACCTATGCCTATGAGGAAGCACCTTATCCTTACAGTGCCAGGGTCTCATTGCCTCCCCTTCCCCACCCGAGAGCCTGGGAGGTATCGCACCGTAGTCCTGCCCTTGACATCGAACATCCGCACATGACACTGCCCCAGGAAGAGCCCTGAGTAACGTGGGAGGGACAGGATCTCCCTTCCCAGGGGCTGGGGGTCACGGCTTGGCCCTTTGCCTTAATGTAACACAGCCAGGTTTACTCAGATCTCTCCCACCTTTACATTCCCTTTGTCTACCTGTCATCTCTGCCTCCAGTTTTCTCCTCTAAGCAGCCACTGAGGAGGCTTTGTCAGTAATGGTCCTCAGTGGGACCATTACCACTCCAGGAAACTTTGGAGTTTGAATCTGACTTGGACTGGTTGAGAGTCATCTTCAACTTCCTCTCAGGGCCTGAGGTTCATGCTGAGTGGGGAGGATTAGTTAACAAGAGCAGAGACATGGTGGGACTGAGGCACTCAATGTTTTCTTTGCTTCAGTCTTTCCTGAAAAGGTCTCCGGGGCTCTGTTCTCAGGGAAAGGCTTCAAGGAGGAGGAGAGCTCCTATTGGCAGGAATCTCAGGAAATCCTACAAGGGCCAATGTCAGTGTCTGCCCCTGCAGGGGACTCACCCTGCCAGTGGCACAGGCTGGGAGCAGCCCTGTTGGAAAGGTCTCGGTGGGCAAGGAGCTGGACAGGAGGCAGCCCTGTGCCCTGGCAGCAAGGGAGGTGACCAGCATCCTGCGCTGTATGACCAGGAGCACAACCAGGCGATGAAGGGAATCATAGATCATTCTATGATTCTATGATTGCGCAGGTTACTGTATGCAGATTTCAGATTCCCAATGCAGGAAAGATGTCAGCAACATGGGGCAGGTTTAGCCAAGGGCTCCAAAGATGGTCAGGGACTGGAGCACTTTCCCTGTGAAGAGAGACTGAGGGAGCTGGGCTTGACCTGCCTGGAGAAAGGACAGTCTTGGCAGGAACTTGGAGCAGCATTGCACAGTCCCAGGAAGACTGCGTCAGGTTGATGTCCGTGGTACAAGATACAAGGACAAGAGGGCTGAAACAAGAGAGAGGCAGGGTACACACAGCGAGAAACTTTTCCCACATGGGAATAGTCAAACACCGGAAGCTGTTTCCCAGGGGGTGTGCAGCAGCTCTGTTCCAGAAAGTCACCAAAACATGTTTGGATACACCCTCAGTAATCTCTTCTGGCCCCACAATGAGAAAGAGATTGGTCAAGACACCTCCTCGGTTCCCTTCCAACCTAAATGCTGCTGTCCTTCCTTCCTCTTCATGTTATCAGTGCAACCCACTTTCTCCACGTGGCGTCAGTTGCATGATGTGTAGAGGAGACCCTCTACATCCATCCCAGCACTGGCAGTAGAGATGCCAAGATGAGCTGTGCTTCATTGACAACCACTGCCAAAGAAGCTCAAACCCCTTCATATGCTTCCAAGATCTCTTTGTCAGTTGGAGTACAGTTGGCTTTGAATCCTCTCTGTACCTGACTCCAAAAGCCTAGGGCTTGACCTTG
>NW_027414247.1:0-19179 GCF_964106895.1 Numenius arquata | reverse complement strand
GGGGCTGCGGGCTTTCCTGGCCACTCTCTCCTCAAAAGCACCTTTTTTTTCACTTTATCCAGCACCACCGGCCTCCAATATGCCGAACATCCTGGCCTGGCTCCCACAGCCAAGGTGGCAGCCAGAACAACTCTTGTTTTCTTTCAAGGACTCTGGGAACTACTTGCATTACCACCCAGACTTTGGGGCTGCGGGCTTTCCTGGCCACTCTCTCCTCAAAAGCGCCTTTTTTTTCACTTTATCCCAACACCGGCCTCCAATATGCCGAACATCCTGGCCTGGCTCCCACAGCCAAGGTGGCAGCCAGAACAACTCTTGTTTTCTTTCAAGGACTCTGGGAACTACTTGCATTGCCACCCAGACTTTGGGGCTGCGGGCTTTCCTGGCCACTCTCTCCTCAAAAGCACCTTTTTTTTCACTTTATCCCAGCACCCGGCCTCCAATATGCGAACATCCTGGCCTGGCTCCCACAGCCAAGGTGGCAGCCAGAACAACTCTTGTTTTCTTTCAAGGACTCTGGGAACTACTTGCATTGCCACCCAGACTTTGGGGCTGCGGGCTTTCCTGGCCACTCTATCCTCAAAAGCACCTTTTTTCATATTTCCCAGCACCGGCCTCCAATATGCCGAACATGCGGAGCTGGCTCCCACAGCCAAGGTGGCAGCCAGAACAACTCTTGTTTTCTTTCAAGGACTCTAGAACTACTTGCATTGCCACCCAGACTTTGGGGCTGCGGGCTTTTCCTGGCCACTCTCTCCTGAAAAGCACCTTTTTTTTCACTTTATCCCAGCACCGGCCTCCAATATGCCGAACATCCTGGCCTGGCTCCCACAGCCAAGGTGGCAGCCAGAACAACTCTTGTTTTCTTTCAAGGACTCTGGGAACTACTTGCATTGCCACCCAGACTTTGGGGCTGCGGGCTTTCCTGGCCACTCTCTCCTCAAAAGCACCTTTTTTTTCACTTTATCCAGCACCCCGGCCTCCAATATGCCGAACATCCTGGCCTGGCTCCCACAGCCAAGGTGGCAGCCAGAACAACTCTTGTTTTCTTTCAAGGACTCTGGGAACTACTTGCATTGCCACCCAGACTTTGGGGCTGCGGGCTTTCCTGGCCACTCTCTCCTCAAAAGCACCTTTTTTTCATATTTCCCAGCACCGGCCTCCAATATGCCGAACATGCGGAGCTGGCTCCCACAGCCAAGGTGGCAGCCAGAACAACTCTTGTTTTCTTTCAAGGACTCTAGGAACTACTTGCATTGCCACCCAGACTTTGGGGCTGCGGGCTTTCCTGGCCACTCTCTCCTCAAAAGCACCTTTTATTTCACTTTATCCCAGCACCGGCCTCCAATATGCCGAACATCCTGGCCTGGCTCCCACAGCCAAGGTGGCAGCCAGAACAACTCTTGTTTTCTTTCAAGGACTCTGGGAACTACTTGCATTGCCACCCAGACTTTGGGGCTGCGGGCTTTCCTGGCCACTCTCTCCTCAAAAGCAACCTTTTTTTTCACTTTATCCCAGCACCGGCCTCCAATATGCCGAACATCCTGGCCTGGCTCCCACAGCCAAGGTGGCAGCCAGAACAACTCTTGTTTTCTTTCAAGGACTCTGGGAACTACTTGCATTGCCACCCAGACTTTGGGGCTGCGGGCTTTCCTGGCCACTCTCTCCTCAAAAGCACCTTTTTTTTCACTTTATCCCAGCTCCGGCCTCCAATATGCCGAACATGCGGAGCTGACTCCCACAGCCAAGGTGGCAGCCAGAACAACTCTTGCTTTTTATGAACGCCTCTGGGAACTACTTGCATTGCCACCCAGACTTTGGGGCTGCGGGCTTTCCTGGCCACTCTATCCTCAAAAGCACCTTTTTTTCACTTTATCCCAGCACCCGGCCTCCAATATGCCGAACATCCTGGCCATGGCTCCCACAGCCAAGGTGGCAGCCAGAACAACTCTTGTTTTCGTTCAAGGACTCTGGGAACTACTTGCATTGCCACCCAGACTTTGGGGGCTGCGGGCTTTCCTGGCCACTCTCTCCTGAAAAAGCACCTTTTTTTTCACTTTATCCCAGCACCCGGCCTCCAATATGCCGAACATCCTGGCCTGGCTCCCACAGCCAAGGTGGCAGCCAGAACAACTCTTGTTTTCTTTCAAGGACTCTAGGAAATACTTGCATTGCCACCCAGACTTTGGGGCTGCGGGCTTTCCTGGCCACTCTCTCCTCAAAAGCACCTTTTTTTTCACTTTATCCCAGCACCGGCCTCCAATATGCCGAACATCCTGGCCTGGCTCCCACAGCCAAGGTGGCAGCCAGAACAACTCTTGTTTTCTTTCAAGGACTCTGGGAACTACTTGCATTGCCACCCAGACTTTGGGGCTGCGGGCTTTCCTGGCCACTCTCTCCTCAAAAGCACCTTTTTTTTCACTTTATCCCAGCACCGGCCTCCAATATGCCGAACATCCTGGCCTGGCTCCCACAGCCAAGGTGGCAGCCGGAACAACTCTTGTTTTCTTTCAAGGACTCTGGGAACTACTTGCATTGCCACCCAGACTTTGGGGCTGCGGGCTTCCCTGGCCACTCTATCCTCAAAAGCACCTTTTTTTTCACTTTATCCCAGCACCGGCCTCCAATATGCCGAACATCCTGGCCTGGCTCCCACAGCCAAGGTGGCAGCCAGAACAACTCTTGTTTTCTTTCAAGGACTCTGGGAACTACTTGCATTGCCACCCAGACTTTGGGGCTGCGGGCTTTCCTGGCCACTCTCTCCTCAAAAGCACCTTTTTTCATATTTCCCAGCACCGGCCTCCAATATGCCGATCATGCTGAGCTGACTCCCACAGCCAAGGTGGCAGCCAGAACAACTCTTGTTTTCTTTCAAGGACTCTGGGAACTACTTGCATTGCCACCCAGACTTTGGGGCTGCGGGCTTTCCTGGCCACTCTCTCCTCAAAAGCACCTTTTTTCATATTTCCCAGCACCGGCCTCCAATATGCCGATCATGCGGAGCTGACTCCCACAGGCAAGGTGGCAGCCGGAACAACTCTTTTTTTCTTTCAAGGACTCTGGGAACTACTTGCATTGCCACCCAGACTTTGGGGCTGCGGGCTTTCCTGGCCACTCTCTCCTCAAAAGCACCTTTTTTTTCACTTTATCCCAGCACCGGCCTCCAATATGCCGACCATCCTGGCCTGGCTCCCACAGCCAAGGTGGCAGCCGGAACAACTCTTGTTTTCTTTCAAGGACTCTGGGAACTACTTGCATTGCCACCCAGACTTTGGGGCTGCGGGCTTTCCTGGCCACTCTCTCCTCAAAAGCACCTTTTTTTTCACTTTATCCCAGCTCCGGCCTCCAATAAGCCGAACATCCTGGTCTGGCTCCCACAGGCAAGGTGGCAGCCAGAACAACTCTTGTTTTCTTTCAAGGACTCTGGGAACTACTTGCATTGCCACCCAGACTTTGGGGCTGCGGGCTTTCCTGGCCACTCTATCCTCAAAAGCACCTTTTTTTTCACTTTATCCCAGCACCGGCCTCCAATATGCCGAACATGCGGGAGCTGACTCCCACAGCCAAGGTGGCAGCCAGAACAACTCTTGCTTTTTATGAACGCCTCTGGGAACTACTTGCATTGCCACCCAGACTTTGGGGCTGCGGGCTTTCCTGGCCACTCTATCCTCAAAAGCACCTTTTTTTCACTTTATCCCAGCACCGGCCTCCAATATGCCGAACATCCTGGCCTGGCTCCCACAGCCAAGGTGGCAGCCGGAACAAACTCTTGTTTTCGTTCAAGGACTCTGGGAACTACTTGCATTGCCACCCAGACTTTGGGGCTGCGGGCTTTCCTGGCCACTCTCTCCTGAAAAAGCACCTTTTTTTTCACTTTATCCCAGCACCGGCCTCCAATATGCCGAACATCCTGGCCTGGCTCCCACAGCCAAGGTGGCAGCCAGAACAACTCTTGTTTTCTTTCAAGGACTCTGGGAACTACTTGCATTGCCACCCAGACTTTGGGGCTGCGGGCTTTCCTGGCCACTCTCTCCTCAAAAGCACCTTTTTTTTCACTTTATCCCAGCACCGGCCTCCAATATGCCGAACATCCTGGCCTGGCTCCCACAGCCAAGGTGGCAGCCGGAACAACTCTTTTTTTCTTTCAAGGACTCTGGGAACTACTTGCATTGCCACCCAGACTTTGGGGCTGCGGGCTTTCCTGGCCACTCTATCCTCAAAAGCACCTTTTTTTTCACTTTATCCCAGCACCGGCCTCCAATATGCCGAACATCCTGGCCTGGCTCCCACAGCCAAGGTGGCAGCCAGAACAACTCTTGTTTTCTTTCAAGGACTCTGGGAACTACTTGCATTGCCACCCAGACTTTGGGGCTGCGGGCTTTCCTGGCCACTCTCTCCTCAAAAGCACCTTTTTTCATATTTCCCAGCACCGGCCTCCAATATGCCGATCATGCTGAGCTGACTCCCACAGGCAAGGTGGCAGCCAGAACAACTCTTGTTTTCTTTCAAGGACTCTGGGAACTACTTGCATTGCCACCCAGACTTTGGGGCTGCGGGCTTTCCTGGCCACTCTCTCCTCAAAAGCACCTTTTTTCATATTTCCCAGCACCGGCCTCCAATATGCCGATCATGCGGAGCTGACTCCCACAGGCAAGGTGGCAGCCGGAACAACTCTTTTTTTCTTTCAAGGACTCTGGGAACTACTTGCATTGCCACCCAGACTTTGGGGCTGCGGGCTTTCCTGGCCACTCTCTCCTCAAAAGCACCTTTTTTTTCACTTATCCCCAGCACCCGGCCTCCAATATGCCGACCATCCTGGCCTGGCTCCCACAGCCAAGGTGGCAGCCGGAACAACTCTTGTTTTCTTTCAAGGACTCTGGGAACTACTTGCATTGCCACCCAGACTTTGGGGCTGCGGGCTTTCCTGGCCACTCTCTCCTCAAAAGCACCTTTTTTTTCACTTTATCCCAGCTCCGGCCTCCAATAAGCCGAACATCCTGGTCTGGCTCCCACAGGCAAGGTGGCAGCCAGAACAACTCTTGTTTTCTTTCAAGGACTCTGGGAACTACTTGCATTGCCACCCAGACTTTGGGGCTGCGGGCTTTCCTGGCCACTCTATCCTCAAAAGCACCTTTTTTTCACTTTATCCCAGCACCGGCCTCTAATATGCCGAACATGCGGAGCTGACTCCCACAGCCAAGGTGGCAGCAGAACAACTCTTGCTTTTTATGAACACCTCTTGGGAACTACTTGCATTGCCACCCAGACTTTGGGGCTGCGGGCTTTCCTGGCCACTCTATCCTCAAAAGAACTTTTTTTCACTTTATCCCAGCACACGGCCTCCAATATGCCGAACATCCTGGCCTGGCTCCCACAGCCAAGGTGGCAGCCAGAACAACTCTTGTTTTCTTTCAAGGACTCTGGGAACTACTTGCATTGCCACCCAGACTTTGGGGCTGCGGGCTTTCCTGGCCACTCTCTCCTCAAAAGCACCTTTTTTTTCACTTTATCCCAGCACCGGCCTCCAATATGCCGAACATCTGGCCTGGCTCCCACAGCCAAGGTGGCAGCCAGAACAACTCTTGTTTTCTTTCAAGGACTCTGGGAACTACTTGCATTACCACCCAGACTTTGGGGCTGCGGGCTTTCCTGGCCACTCTCTCCTCAAAAGCGCCTTTTTTTTCACTTTATCCCAACACCGGCCTCCAATATGCCGAACATCCTGGCCTGGCTCCCACAGCCAAGGTGGCAGCCAGAACAACTCTTGTTTTCTTTCAAGGACTCTGGGAACTACTTGCATTGCCACCCAGACTTTGGGGCTGCGGGCTTTCCTGGCCACTCTCTCCTCAAAAGCACCTTTTTTTTTCACTTTATCCCAGCACCGGCCTCCAATATGCCGAACATCCTGGCCTGGCTCCCACAGCCAAGGTGGCAGCCAGAACAACTCTTGTTTTCTTTCAAGGACTCTGGGAACTACTTGCATTGCCACCCAGACTTTGGGGCTGCGGGCTTTCCTGGCCACTCTCTCCTCAAAAGCACCTTTTTTCATATTTCCCAGCACCGGCCTCCAATATGCCGAACATGCGGAGCTGGCTCCCACAGCCAAGGTGGCAGCCAGAACAACTCTTGTTTTCTTTCAAGGACTCTAGGAACTACTTGCATTGCCACCCAGACTTTGGGGCTGCGGGCTTTCCTGGCCACTCTCTCCTCAAAAGCACCTTTTTTTTCACTTTATCCCAGCACCGGCCTCCAATATGCCGAACATCTGGCCTGGCTCCCACAGCCAAGGTGGCAGCCAGAACAACTCTTGTTTTCTTTCAAGGACTCTGGGAACTACTTGCATTGCCACCCAGACTTTGGGGCTGCGGGCTTTCCTGGCCACTCTCTCCTCAAAAGCACCTTTTTTTTTCACTTTATCCCAGCACCCGGCCTCCAATATGCCGAACATCCTGGCCTGGCTCCCACAGCCAAGGTGGCAGCCAGAACAACTCTTGTTTTCTTTCAAGGACTCTGGGAACTACTTGCATTGCCACCCAGACTTTGGGGCTGCGGGCTTTCCTGGCCACTCTCTCCTAAAAAGCACCTTTTTTCATATTTCCCAGCACCTGGCATCCAATATGCCGATCATGCTGAGCTGACTCCCACAGCCAAGGTGGCAGCCAGAACAACTCTTGTTTTCTTTCAAGGACTCTGGGAACTACTTGCATTGCCACCCAGACTTTGGGGCTGCGGGCTTTCCTGGCCACTCTCTTCTCAAAAGCACCTTTTTTTTCACTTTATCCCAGCACCGGCCTCCAATATGCCGAACATCCTGGCCTGGCTCCCACAGCCAAGGTGGCAGCCAGAACAACTCTTGTTTTCTTTCAAGGACTCTGGGAACTACTTGCATTGCCACCCCAGACTTTGGGGCTGCGGGCTTTCCTGGCCACTCTCTCCTCAAAAGCACCTTTTTTTTCACTTTATCCCAGCACCCGGCCTCCAATATGCCGAACATCCTGGCCTGGCTCCCACAGCCAAGGTGGCAGCCGGAACAACTCTTGTTTTCTTTCAAGGACTCTGGGAACTACTTGCATTGCCACCCAGACTTTGGGGCTGCGGGCTTTCCTGGCCACTCTCTCCTCAAAGCACCTTTTTTTTCACTTTAATCCCAGCACCGGCCTCCAATATGCCGAACATGCGGAGCTGACTCCCACAGCCAAGGTGGCAGCCAGAACAACTCTTGCTTTTTATGAACACCTCTGGGAACTACTTGCATTGCCACCCAGACTTTGGGGCTGCGGGCTTTCCTGGCCACTCTCTCCTCAAAAGAACTTTTTTTCACTTTATCCCAGCACCGGCCTCCAATATGCCGACCATCCTGGCCTGGCTCCCACAGCCAAGGTGGCAGCCAGAACAACTCTTGTTTTCTTTCAAGGACTCTGGGAACTACTTGCATTGCCACCCAGACTTTGGGGCTGCGGGCTTTCCTGGCCACTCTCTCCTCAAAAGCACCTTTTTTCATATTTCCCAGCACCGGCATCCAATATGCCGAACATCCAGAGCTGACTCCCACAGCCAAGGTGGCAGCCGGAACAACTCTTGTTTTCTTTCAAGGACTCTGGGAACTACTTGCATTGCCACCCAGACTTTGGGGCTGCGGGCTTTCCTGGCCACTCTCTCCTGAAAAGCACCTTTTTTTTCACTTTATCCCAGCACCGGCCTCCAATATGCCGATCATGCTGAGCTGACTCCCACAGGCAAGGTGGCAGCCAGAACAACTCTTGTTTTCTTGCAAGGACTCTGGGAACTACTTGCATTGCCACCCAGACTTGGGGCTGCGGGCTTTCCTGGCCACTCTCTCCTCAAAAGCACCTTTTTTCATATTTCCCAGCACCCGGCCTCCAATATGCCGATCATGCTGAGCTGACTCCCACAGCCAAGGTGGCAGCCAGAACAACTCTTGTTTTCTTTCAAGGACTCTGGGAACTACTTGCATTGCCACCCAGACTTTGGGGGCTGCGGGCTTTCCTGGCCACTCTCTTCTCAAAAGCACCTTTTTTTTCACTTTATCCCAGCACCCGGCCTCCAATATGCCGAACATCCTGGCCTGGCTCCCACAGCCAAGGTGGCAGCCAGAACAACTCTTGTTTTCTTTCAAGGACTCTGGGAACTACTTGCATTGCCACCCAGACTTTGGGGCTGCGGGCTTTCCTGGCCACTCTCTCCTCAAAAGCACCTTTTTTTTCACTTTATCCCAGCACCGGCCTCCAATATGCCGAACATCCTGGCCTGGCTCCCACAGCCAAGGTGGCAGCCGGAACAACTCTTGTTTTCTTTCAAGGACTCTGGGAACTACTTGCATTGCCACCCAGACTTTGGGGATGCGGGCTTTCCTGGCCACTCTATCCTCAAAAGCACCTTTTTTTTTCACTTTATCCCAGCACCGGCCTCCAATATGCCGAACATCCTGGTCTGGCTCCCACAGCCAAGGTGGCAGCCAGAACAACTCTTGTTTTCTTTCAAGGACTCTGGGAACTACTTGCATTGCCACCCAGACTTTGGGGCTGCGGGCTTTCCTGGCCACTCTCTCCTCAAAAGCACCTTTTTTTTCACTTTATCCCAGCTCCGGCCTCCAATATGCCGAACATGCGGAGCTGACTCCCACAGCCAAGGTGGCAGCCAGAACAACTCTTGTTTTCTTTCAAGGACTCTGGGAACTACTTGCATTGCCACCCAGACTTTGGGGCTGCGGGCTTTCCTGGCCACTCTCTCCTCAAAAGCACCTTTTTTTTCACTTTATCCCAGCTCCGGCCTCCAATAAGCCGAACATCCTGGTCTGGCTCCCACAGCCAAGGTGGCAGCCAGAACAACTCTTGTTTTCTTTCAAGGACTCTGGGAACTACTTGCATTGCCACCCAGACTTTGGGGCTGCGGGCTTTCCTGGCCACTCTCTCCTCAAAAGAACTTTTTTTCACTTTATCCCAGTACCGGCCTCCAATATGCCGAACATCCTGGCCTGGCTCCCACAGCCAAGGTGGCAGCCGGAACAACTCTTGTTTTCTTTCAAGGACTCTGGGAACTACTTGCATTGCCACCCAGACTTTGGGGCTGCGGGCTTTCCTGGCCACTCTCTCCTCAAAAGCACCTTTTTTCATATTTCCCAGCACCGGCCTCCAATATGCCGAACATGCGGAGCTGGCTCCCACAGCCAAGGTGGCAGCCAGAACAACTCTTGTTTTCTTTCAAGGACTCTAGGAACTACTTGCATTGCCACCCAGACTTTGGGGCTGCGGGCTTTCCTGGCCACTCTCTCCTCAAAAGCACCTTTTATTTCACTTTATCCCAGCACCGGCCTCCAATATGCCGAACATCCTGGCCTGGCTCCCACAGCCAAGGTGGCAGCCAGAACAACTCTTGTTTTCTTTCAAGGACTCTGGGAACTACTTGCATTGCCACCCAGACTTTGGGGCTGCGGGCTTTCCTGGCCACTCTCTCCTCAAAAGCACCTTTTTTTTCACTTTATCCCAGCACCGGCCTCCAATATGCCGAACATCCTGGCCTGGCTCCCACAGCCAAGGTGGCAGCCGGAACAACTCTTGTTTTCTTTCAAGGACTCTGGGAACTACTTGCATTGCCACCCAGACTTTGGGGCTGCGGGCTTTCCTGGCCACTCTCTCCTCAAAAGCACCTTTTTTTTCACTTTATCCCAGCACCGGCCTCCAATAAGCCGAACATCCTGGTCTGGCTCCCATAGCCAAGGTGGCAGCCGGAACAACTCTTGTTTTCTTTCAAGGACTCTGGGAACTACTTGCATTGCCACCCAGACTTTGGGGCTGCGGGCTTTCCTGGCCACTCTCTCCTCAAAAGCACCTTTTTTTTCACTTTATCCCAGCACCGGCCTCCAATATGCCGAACATCCTGGCCTGGCTCCCACAGCCAAGGTGGCAGCCAGAACAACTCTTGTTTTCTTTCAAGGACTCTGGGAACTACTTGCATTGCCACCCAGACTTTGGGGCTGCGGGCTTTCCTGGCCACTCTCTCCTAAAAAGCACCTTTTTTCATATTTCCCAGCACCGGCATCCAATATGCCGATCATGCTGAGCTGACTCCCACAGCCAAGGTGGCAGCCAGAACAACTCTTGTTTTCTTTCAAGGACTCTGGGAACTACTTGCATTGCCACCCAGACTTTGGGGCTGCGGGCTTTCCTGGCCACTCTCTCCTCAAAAGCACCTTTTTTTTCACTTTATCCCAGCACCGGCCTCCAATATGCCGAACATCCTGGCCTGGCTCCCACAGCCAAGGTGGCAGCCAGAACAACTCTTGTTTTCTTTCAAGGACTCTGGGAACTACTTGCATTGCCACCCAGACTTTGGGGCTGCGGGCTTTCCTGGCCACTCTCTCCTCAAAAGCACCTTTTTTTTCACTTTATCCCAGCACCGGCCTCCAATATGCCGAACATCCTGGCCTGGCTCCCACAGCCAAGGTGGCAGCCGGAACAACTCTTGTTTTCTTTCAAGGACTCTGGGAACTACTTGCATTGCCACCCAGACTTTGGGGATGCGGGCTTTCCTGGCCACTCTCTCCTCAAAAGCACCTTTTTTTTCACTTTATCCCAGCACCGGCCTCCAATATGCCGAACATGCGGAGCTGACTCCCACAGCCAAGGTGGCAGCCAGAACAACTCTTGTTTTCTTTCAAGGACTCTGGGAACTACTTGCATTGCCACCCAGACTTTGGGGCTGCGGGCTTTCCTGGCCACTCTCTCCTCAAAAGCACCTTTTTTTTCACTTTATCCCAGCTCCGGCCTCCAATATGCCGAACATCCTGGCCTGGCTCCCACAGCCAAGGTGGCAGCCGGAACAACTCTTGTTTTCGTTCAAGGACTCTGGGAACTACTTGCATTGCCACCCAGACTTTGGGGCTGCGGGCTTTCCTGGCCACTCTCTCCTGAAAAAGCACCTTTTTTTTCACTTTATCCCAGCACCGGCCTCCAATATGCCGAACATCCTGGCCTGGCTCCCACAGCCAAGGTGGCAGCCAGAACAACTCTTGTTTTCTTTCAAGGACTCTAGGAAATACTTGCATTGCCACCCAGACTTTGGGGCTGCGGGCTTTCCTGGCCACTCTCTCCTCAAAAGCACCTTTTTTTTCACTTTATCCCAGCACCGGCCTCCAATATGCCGAACATCCTGGCCTGGCTCCCACAGCCAAGGTGGCAGCCAGAACAACTCTTGTTTTCTTTCAAGGACTCTGGGAACTACTTGCATTGCCACCCAGACTTTGGGGCTGCGGGCTTTCCTGGCCACTCTCTCCTCAAAAGCACCTTTTTTTTCACTTTATCCCAGCACCGGCCTCCAATATGCCGAACATCCTGGCCTGGCTCCCACAGCCAAGGTGGCAGCCGGAACAACTCTTGTTTTCTTTCAAGGACTCTGGGAACTACTTGCATTGCCACCCAGACTTTGGGGCTGCGGGCTTTCCTGGCCACTCTCTCCTCAAAAGCACCTTTTTTTTCACTTTATCCCAGCACCGGCCTCCAATATGCCGAACATCCTGGCCTGGCTCCCACAGCCAAGGTGGCAGCCAGAACAACTCTTGTTTTCTTTCAAGGACTCTGGGAACTACTTGCATTGCCACCCAGACTTTGGGGCTGCGGGCTTTCCTGGCCACTCTCTCCTCAAAAGCACCTTTTTTCATATTTCCCAGCACCGGCCTCCAATATGCCGATCATGCTGAGCTGACTCCCACAGGCAAGGTGGCAGCCAGAACAACTCTTGTTTTCTTTCAAGGACTCTGGGAACTACTTGCATTGCCACCCAGACTTTGGGGCTGCGGGCTTTCCTGGCCACTCTATCCTCAAAAGCACCTTTTTTCATATTTCCCAGCACCGGCCTCCTATATGCCGATCATGCGGAGCTGACTCCCACAGGCAAGGTGGCAGCCGGAACAACTCTTTTTTTCTTTCAAGGACTCTGGGAACTACTTGCATTGCCACCCAGACTTTGGGGCTGCGGGCTTTCCTGGCCACTCTCTCCTCAAAAGCACCTTTTTTTTCACTTTATCCCAGCACCGGCCTCCAATATGCCGACCATCCTGGCCTGGCTCCCACAGCCAAGGTGGCAGCCGGAACAACTCTTGTTTTCTTTCAAGGACTCTGGGAACTACTTGCATTGCCACCCAGACTTTGGGGCTGCGGGCTTTCCTGGCCACTCTCTCCTCAAAAGCACCTTTTTTTTCACTTTATCCCAGCTCCGGCCTCCAATAAGCCGAACATCCTGGTCTGGCTCCCACAGGCAAGGTGGCAGCCAGAACAACTCTTGTTTTCTTTCAAGGACTCTGGGAACTACTTGCATTGCCACCCAGACTTTGGGGCTGCGGGCTTTCCTGGCCACTCTATCCTCAAAAGCACCTTTTTTTTCACTTTATCCCAGCACCGGCCTCCAATATGCCGAACATGCGGAGCTGACTCCCACAGCCAAGGTGGCAGCCAGAACAACTCTTGCTTTTTATGAACACCTCTGGGAACTACTTGCATTGCCACCCAGACTTTGGGGCTGCGGGCTTTCCTGGCCACTCTCTCCTGAAAAAGCACCTTTTTTTTCACTTTATCCCAGCACCGGCCTCCAATATGCCGAACATCCTGGCCTGGCTCCCACAGCCAAGGTGGCAGCCAGAACAACTCTTGTTTTCTTTCAAGGACTCTGGGAACTACTTGCATTGCCACCCAGACTTTGGGGCTGCGGGCTTTCCTGGCCACTCTCTCCTCAAAAGCACCTTTTTTTTCACTTTATCCCAGCACCGGCCTCCAATATGCCGAACATCCTGGCCTGGCTCCCACAGCCAAGGTGGCAGCCAGAACAACTCTTGTTTTCTTTCAAGGACTCTGGGAACTACTTGCATTACCACCCAGACTTTGGGGCTGCGGGCTTTCCTGGCCACTCTCTCCTCAAAAGCGCCTTTTTTTTCACTTTATCCCAACACCGGCCTCCAATATGCCGAACATCCTGGCCTGGCTCCCACAGCCAAGGTGGCAGCCAGAACAACTCTTGTTTTCTTTCAAGGACTCTAGGAACTACTTGCATTGCCACCCAGACTTTGGGGCTGCGGGCTTTCCTGGCCACTCTCTCCTCAAAAGCACCTTTTTTTTCACTTTATCCCAGCACCGGCCTCCAATATGCCGAACATCCTGGCCTGGCTCCCACAGCCAAGGTGGCAGCCAGAACAACTCTTGTTTTCTTTCAAGGACTCTGGGAACTACTTGCATTGCCACCCAGACTTTGGGGCTGCGGGCTTTCCTGGCCACTCTATCCTCAAAAGCACCTTTTTTCATATTTCCCAGCACCGGCCTCCAATATGCCGAACATGCGGAGCTGGCTCCCACAGCCAAGGTGGCAGCCAGAACAACTCTTGTTTTCTTTCAAGGACTCTAGGAACTACTTGCATTGCCACCCAGACTTTGGGGCTGCGGGCTTTCCTGGCCACTCTCTCCTGAAAAGCACCTTTTTTTTCACTTTATCCCAGCACCGGCCTCCAATATGCCGAACATCCTGGCCTGGCTCCCACAGCCAAGGTGGCAGCCAGAACAACTCTTGTTTTCTTTCAAGGACTCTGGGAACTACTTGCATTGCCACCCAGACTTTGGGGCTGCGGGCTTTCCTGGCCACTCTCTCCTCAAAAGCACCTTTTTTCATATTTCCCAGCACCGGCCTCCAATATGCCGAACATGCGGAGCTGGCTCCCCACAGCCAAGGTGGCAGCCAGAACAACTCTTGTTTTCTTTCAAGGACTCTAGGAACTACTTGCATTGCCACCCAGACTTTGGGGCTGCGGGCTTTCCTGGCCACTCTCTCCTCAAAAGCACCTTTTATTTCACTTTATCCCAGCACCGGCCTCCAATATGCCGAACATCCTGGCCTGGCTCCCACAGCCAAGGTGGCAGCCAGAACAACTCTTGTTTTCTTTCAAGGACTCTGGGAACTACTTGCATTGCCACCCAGACTTTGGGGCTGCGGGCTTTCCTGGCCACTCTCTCCTCAAAAGCACCTTTTTTTTCACTTTATCCCAGCACCGGCCTCCAATATGCCGAACATCCTGGCCTGGCTCCCACAGCCAAGGTGGCAGCCAGAACAACTCTTGTTTTCTTTCAAGGACTCTGGGAACTACTTGCATTGCCACCCAGACTTTGGGGCTGCGGGCTTTCCTGGCCACTCTCTCCTAAAAAGCACCTTTTTTCATATTTCCCAGCACCGGCATCCAATATGCCGATCATGCTGAGCTGACTCCCACAGCCAAGGTGGCAGCCAGAACAACTCTTGTTTTCTTTCAAGGACTCTGGGAACTACTTGCATTGCCACCCAGACTTTGGGGCTGCGGGCTTTCCTGGCCACTCTCTTCTCAAAAGCACCTTTTTTTTCACTTTATCCCAGCACCGGCCTCCAATATGCCGAACATCCTGGCCTGGCTCCCACAGCCAAGGTGGCAGCCAGAACAACTCTTGTTTTCTTTCAAGGACTCTGGGAACTACTTGCATTGCCACCCAGACTTTGGGGCTGCGGGCTTTCCTGGCCACTCTCTCCTCAAAAGCACCTTTTTTTTCACTTTATCCCAGCACCGGCCTCCAATATGCCGAACATCCTGGCCTGGCTCCCACAGCCAAGGTGGCAGCCGGAACAACTCTTGTTTTCTTTCAAGGACTCTGGGAACTACTTGCATTGCCACCCAGACTTTGGGGCTGCGGGCTTTCCTGGCCACTCTCTCCTCAAAAGCACCTTTTTTTTCACTTTATCCCAGCACCGGCCTCCAATATGCCGAACATCCTGGCCTGGCTCCCACAGCCAAGGTGGCAGCCGGAACAACTCTTGTTTTCTTTCAAGGACTCTGGGAACTACTTGCATTGCCACCCAGACTTTGGGGCTGCGGGCTTTCCTGGCCACTCTCTCCTCAAAAGCACCTTTTTTTTCACTTTATCCCAGCACCGGCCTCCAATATGCCGAACATCCTGGCCTGGCTCCCACAGCCAAGGTGGCAGCCAGAACAACTCTTGTTTTCTTTCAAGGACTCTGGGAACTACTTGCATTGCCACCCAGACTTTGGGGCTGCGGGCTTTCCTGGCCACTCTCTCCTCAAAAGCACCTTTTTTTTCACTTTATCCCAGCACCGGCCTCCAATATGCCGAACATCCTGGCCTGGCTCCCACAGCCAAGGTGGCAGCCGGAACAACTCTTGTTTTCTTTCAAGGACTCTGGGAACTACTTGCATTGCCACCCAGACTTTGGGGCTGCGGGCTTTCCTGGCCACTCTCTCCTCAAAAGCACCTTTTTTTTCACTTTATCCCAGCACCGGCCTCCAATATGCCGAACATCCTGGCCTGGCTCCCACAGCCAAGGTGGCAGCCAGAACAACTCTTGTTTTCTTTCAAGGACTCTGGGAACTACTTGCATTGCCACCCAGACTTTGGGGCTGCGGGCTTTCCTGGCCACTCTCTCCTAAAAAGCACCTTTTTTTTCACTTTATCCCAGCACCGGCATCCAATATGCCGATCATGCTGAGCTGACTCCCACAGGCAAGGTGGCAGCCAGAACAACTCTTGTTTTCTTTCAAGGACTCTGGGAACTACTTGCATTGCCACCCAGACTTTGGGGCTGCGGGCTTTCCTGGCCACTCTCTTCTCAAAAGCACCTTTTTTTTCACTTTATCCCAGCACCGGCCTCCAATATGCCGAACATCCTGGCCTGGCTCCCACAGCCAAGGTGGCAGCCAGAACAACTCTTGTTTTCTTTCAAGGACTCTGGGAACTACTTGCATTGCCACCCAGACTTTGGGGCTGCGGGCTTTCCTGGCCACTCTCTCCTCAAAAGCACCTTTTTTTTCACTTTATCCCAGCACCGGCCTCCAATATGCCGAACATCCTGGCCTGGCTCCCACAGCCAAGGTGGCAGCCGGAACAACTCTTGTTTTCTTTCAAGGACTCTGGGAACTACTTGCATTGCCACCCAGACTTTGGGGCTGCGGGCTTTCCTGGCCACTCTCTCCTCAAAAGCACCTTTTTTTTCACTTTATCCCAGCACCGGCCTCCAATATGCCGAACATCCTGGCCTGGCTCCCACAGCCAAGGTGGCAGCCGGAACAACTCTTGTTTTCTTTCAAGGACTCTGGGAACTACTTGCATTGCCACCCAGACTTTGGGGCTGCGGGCTTTCCTGGCCACTCTCTCCTCAAAAGCACCTTTTTTTTCACTTTATCCCAGCACCGGCCTCCAATATGCCGAACATCCTGGCCTGGCTCCCACAGCCAAGGTGGCAGCCAGAACAACTCTTGTTTTCTTTCAAGGACTCTGGGAACTACTTGCATTGCCACCCAGACTTTGGGGCTGCGGGCTTTCCTGGCCACTCTCTCCTAAAAAGCACCTTTTTTTTCACTTTATCCCAGCACCGGCATCCAATATGCCGATCATGCTGAGCTGACTCCCACAGGCAAGGTGGCAGCCAGAACAACTCTTGTTTTCTTTCAAGGACTCTGGGAACTACTTGCATTGCCACCCAGACTTTGGGGCTGCGGGCTTTCCTGGCCACTCTCTTCTCAAAAGCACCTTTTTTTTCACTTTATCCCAGCACCGGCCTCCAATATGCCGAACATCCTGGCCTGGCTCCCACAGCCAAGGTGGCAGCCAGAACAACTCTTGTTTTCTTTCAAGGACTCTGGGAACTACTTGCATTGCCACCCAGACTTTGGGGCTGCGGGCTTTCCTGGCCACTCTCTCCTCAAAAGCACCTTTTTTTTCACTTTATCCCAGCACCGGCCTCCAATATGCCGAACATCCTGGCCTGGCTCCCACAGCCAAGGTGGCAGCCGGAACAACTCTTGTTTTCTTTCAAGGACTCTGGGAACTACTTGCATTGCCACCCAGACTTTGGGGATGCGGGCTTTCCTGGCCACTCTATCCTCAAAAGCACCTTTTTTTTCACTTTATCCCAGCACCGGCCTCCAATATGCCGAACATCCTGGCCTGGCTCCCACAGCCAAGGTGGCAGCCAGAACAACTCTTGTTTTCTTTCAAGGACTCTGGGAACTACTTGCATTGCCACCCAGACTTTGGGGCTGCGGGCTTTCCTGGCCACTCTCTCCTCAAAAGCACCTTTTTTTTCACTTTATCCCAGCTCCGGCCTCCAATATGCCGAACATGCGGAGCTGACTCCCACAGCCAAGGTGGCAGCCAGAACAACTCTTGCTTTTTATGAACGCCTCTGGGAACTACTTGCATTGCCACCCAGACTTTGGGGCTGCGGGCTTTCCTGGCCACTCTATCCTCAAAAGCACCTTTTTTTCACTTTATCCCAGCACCGGCCTCCAATATGCCGAACATCCTGGCCTGGCTCCCACAGCCAAGGTGGCAGCCGGAACAACTCTTGTTTTCGTTCAAGGACTCTGGGAACTACTTGCATTGCCACCCAGACTTTGGGGCTGCGGGCTTTCCTGGCCACTCTCTCCTGAAAAAGCACCTTTTTTTTCACTTTATCCCAGCACCGGCCTCCAATATGCCGAACATCCTGGCCTGGCTCCCACAGCCAAGGTGGCAGCCGGAACAACTCTTGTTTTCTTTCAAGGACTCTGGGAACTACTTGCATTGCCACCCAGACTTTGGGGCTGCGGGCTTTCCTGGCCACTCTATCCTCAAAAGCACCTTTTTTTTCACTTTATCCCAGCACCGGCCTCCAATATGCCGAACATCCTGGCCTGGCTCCCACAGCCAAGGTGGCAGCCAGAACAACTCTTGTTTTCTTTCAAGGACTCTGGGAACTACTTGCATTGCCACCCAGACTTTGGGGCTGCGGGCTTTCCTGGCCACTCTCTCCTCAAAAGCACCTTTTTTCATATTTCCCAGCACCGGCCTCCAATATGCCGATCATGCTGAGCTGACTCCCACAGGCAAGGTGGCAGCCAGAACAACTCTTGTTTTCTTTCAAGGACTCTGGGAACTACTTGCATTGCCACCCAGACTTTGGGGCTGCGGGCTTTCCTGGCCACTCTCTCCTCAAAAGCACCTTTTTTCATATTTCCCAGCACCGGCCTCCTATATGCCGATCATGCGGAGCTGACTCCCACAGGCAAGGTGGCAGCCGGAACAACTCTTGTTTTCGTTCAAGGACTCTGGGAACTACTTGCATTGCCACCCAGACTTTGGGGCTGCGGGCTTTCCTGGCCACTCTCTCCTCAAAAGCACCTTTTTTTTCACTTTATCCCAGCACCGGCCTCTAATATGCCGAACATCCTGGCCTGGCTCCCACAGCCAAGGTGGCAGCCGGAACAACTCTTGTTTTCTTTCAAGGACTCTGGGAACTACTTGCATTGCCACCCAGACTTTGGGGCTGCGGGCTTTCCTGGCCACTCTCTCCTCAAAAGCACCTTTTTTTTCACTTTATCCCAGCTCCGGCCTCCAATAAGCCGAACATCCTGGTCTGGCTCCCACAGGCAAGGTGGCAGCCAGAACAACTCTTGTTTTCTTTCAAGGACTCTGGGAACTACTTGCATTGCCACCCAGACTTTGGGGCTGCGGGCTTTCCTGGCCACTCTATCCTCAAAAGCACCTTTTTTTTCACTTTATCCCAGCACCGGCCTCCAATATGCCGAACATGCGGAGCTGACTCCCACAGCCAAGGTGGCAGCCAGAACAACTCTTGCTTTTTATGAACACCTCTGGGAACTACTTGCATTGCCACCCAGACTTTGGGGCTGCGGGCTTTCCTGGCCACTCTATCCTCAAAAGAACTTTTTTTCACTTTATCCCAGCACCGGCCTCCAATATGCCGATCATGCTGAGCTGACTCCCACAGGCAAGGTGGCAGCCAGAACAACTCTTGTTTTCTTTCAAGGACTCTGGGAACTACTTGCATTGCCACCCAGACTTTGGGGCTGCGGGCTTTCCTGGCCACTCTCTCCTCAAAAGCACCTTTTTTTTCACTTTATCCCAGCACCGGCCTCCAATATGCCGAACATCCTGGCCTGGCTCCCACAGCCAAGGTGGCAGCCAGAACAACTCTTGTTTTCTTTCAAGGACTCTGGGAACTACTTGCATTGCCACCCAGACTTTGGGGCTGCGGGCTTTCCTGGCCACTCTATCCTCAAAAGCACCTTTTTTCATATTTCCCAGCACCGGCCTCCAATATGCCGAACATGCGGAGCTGGCTCCCACAGCCAAGGTG